>NW_015164676.1:5218-39983 GCF_001447785.1 Gekko japonicus
GGATCCTTCTGACCTCAAGGGAGCACTGGGGGGGGGGGGCAGCACACTGGAGAGCTCCACCAGCCCCATCATGGCTTAAGGGCGGCCAGCCTCCTCTCAGCCTTGCCTACCTCGCAGGGTTGTTGGGAGAATGAAAGAGGGGGGAGGCAGGTGTGCGGCCCAGGGCGTCGTGGCGGAAGGGAGTGCGGGGGCTCTCCGGCTGCCTGTCCCCACCGCATCGGCCTGGCAGAGGTGTGTGTGTGGGGGGGGGGGGCCCCTTTGGAATCCCTGCAGATCATGGTGGGCCTTCTATGCACAGAGACAGATCAGAGGAGGGAGGGAGAAAAGAGGGGGAGGGACAGAGGCTGAGCCCATTTTGTTCTCTTCATGGCCTTCAATCGGAGTACACAAAAGAAAGGAAGCTCAAAGCTTCCAGAGAAAACAAAACCTTTCGGGTAAAGGTGGGAAACCGGCTTCCAGGCTCGGCATTAGGCATTCCGCTGGTCCAAGACCTGCTTCCCGTCAGAAGACCACAGAAGCGACGCAGGGGAGGAGAACTCTGTTAATTTCCCAAAGGAAAGCCCTAAAGGGCTGATCCATAGAGGTACCAGCTCCAGAAATCCAAGTGGCCGCCGCACATAAAAGCCGTTTAACGACAACTGAGCCCTGGAAGCTTGAATTGCTGCAGGAGCAAACTGACACCCGGGGGTGGGAGGGGAAAGAGAAACCACTAAATCGCCCCCAAGGAGCCAGCCGGCCCCAGAGAGAGGGCGGCTTGATAAAGGACGCCTCCAGAGCGAAACTGGGGTGCCCCCGGCTCAATTGCCGGATCCTTCGGCTTCCAGGAGGACGGCTTGATCCGAGGAGGGCATCATGAGGAAAACACGACTTTCGGTTTTTTGCAATTAATTATCAAACCTTCACCACTGCAGTGTGATTCTGGAACACCTACGCAGACCCACCCGGGAGTCAGATCAGAGGCAGAATAAGATCCTCCATGTAATGTAAAATAGGATCGAGATCTGCTTCACACACACACACACACACACACACACACACACACACACACACACACACACACACACCCGCCAAGGGATGAATCTCTCTTTCCTCTCCGGCTAACTTGGAGCAGGGCCTGACTGGGGGGGGGGAGAGGAGGGGGGCCTGAAGGCCGGGTCCTTCTGTTCCTTCTCAGTGGGGGGGAGAAGCCAATAAGCTTTGTGGAAACTGATCCTGTGAACTCCCCCCGCCCCCCGCCCCGTCTGAAGTGCACCTCACCTCTCTCCACGGCAGCGACCTTCAAGGGGCTTTGCCCGCTACAAAGATACAGCAGCAGATGGGGGCTCCTAGTGTCCTCCCGGCCCCACTGCTGGACCTCCTGGTGGCGCCTGGTCTTTTTGGGGCCCCCCCCCGTGTGACACAGAAGAGTGTTGGACTGGAGGGGCCGCTGGCCTGATCCGACGTGGGCTTCTCTCTTGTGTTCTTCTGTTCTAACCCAGCCACAAGGGCCCCAGGAGGGTCAAGGCAAGGAAAAGGTGCGGAACAGAACTGGGCCTCGTGAGGCGAGGGCGTTCCAGAGCTGGGGGGGGCTGAGCTGAAGGGGAGGGGGGGCTGCTACTGAAAAGGCCCATAGGCAAGATTAGAGAAAATAAAAAGGAGCCCTCAGCAAGTTTTGGGAATGCTGAGCAACACAGCCTCAAAACAAGAACAGACGTCTGGCAACACCTTTCAGGGGAAGGATATTTCCTGCAGCAGCAGCAGCAGCAGCAGCAGCTCTTCCCCTCGCTCCCCTTTCCTCCTCCGCCTCCACCACCCCACCCCGGTCTGACTGACGGAGCGGGGGGGGGGGGTAAGACCAGGCATTCAGGCGGGGGGGGGCAGCCAGAGCAGAGCCCCCCCCTGCTTCCGAGGGCTTTCCCACCCTCTCTGGAGGGCTGGCCGTGAGCTCTCCAGGGACCATCTGGGATCGCTCCACTTGTCTGCAGCTGCCAAGCCAGGCTCATGTTGGGATGACACAACAGGAAGCGAGGCTGGGGTAACAATGAGCCACAGAATCAGAAGCTGTGGGGAGGGCAGAGACAAACGCCCATTTGCAGGAACTCCAGAGCCGAAAGGAAGGCCCCCCCCCGTCACAGAGAGGTCCACGCACTCAAGGCACTGTGTGACCCTGCCAAGGCCATGCGTGGGCATTTCACTGCAGCCCACCGGAGCTGATCGGCAGAGGGCCCTGGGCGCACGACAGGCCCATGGCAGGCCCCACATGGGACCCATCTGCACACCAGCCCCACGCACCTGGCTTATGACGCGTGGAAGGCAGAATGGCAGTGGGTGTTGGGAAAACTGGCAAAATAGTTAAATGTTCAGAGAATGCAATGGTTCTTTGCTTCACTAGAGAGGAGGCATTTTCTTCTACGTAAAAATCTTTATTTCTAAGGGAAGGGTTCACAGGAAATCCACAAAACAACAAAGACAACGAAAACTACATCTTTACACTTTGACCACACGGGTCTACAACAATGGAGATTCTTCTTCTTCTTCTTGACCCCCTAGAAGGAGATCACCTGAATGCATTAACCAGTGATGGTGAGTCCATAGGCTCCGGTTTCCCGGGCTTTCTTCACTCACTTGGCTCTGTGCCAGGTTCCCTTCCAGGTCAGTCTAAACAACAGCACACCAGGTCAACACACATTAACCCTATGATGACTGGGTTTTAGACCTTGCAACACACGCATTTCCAACAGCCGGAGAAGTTCTTGCCCCACATTTCTGGATATGGGTGGGTGGGTGGATGGAAGCAGGAGGCACCTCCAGCTGAGACCGCCGCTGAGGCAGCCAGGGCTGAACTGGGCAGGCCTCCCTTCTCCTCTTTCGCCGCTGGTTGGCCAGTTCAAAACCAGGAGACAAGGGAGGGTCTTGGTGGCCTTCTCCCACAAAATGAGGGGTGAGGGTTGTTTCCAAACCCCTGGCCAAAAGCCAATGGCTGCCTCCACAGAGCCTCGGCTCAGACATTGGGCAGCCTCTGGACCCACCGGGATGGGAGGGGTGGCCTCGCCCCAGCCCCACCACCAGTTCTCCAGCCAAGCCAGTGCGCCAAAGACGCCTTTGGCGGTGCCACGGGGGCACACTGTTCAGGCGACTGCTTGGGGGGGGGGCGTGTCTGAAGAAGGGTACCTGCCCATGAAAGCTTGTACCCAGAACAAAACTTTGTTAGGTCTTCAAGGTGCCCCTCTGGACTCAAACTTTGCTTCGCGGGGGTGTGTGTGTGTGCACGCGCCTCTTCCTGGGACCTCTCTTGGCAGCTGGAGTGAGCCACACCGCAGCCATTACAGCACTGCAGACGGGGGGGGGGAGGCTCCAGTACTCTCGGACTGCCCCCCCCACCTAATCTGTTTGTCCAACAAAACAAAGCGGTGGCTTTTCAGCCAGGACGCCAGGTGGGCCCCCCTCCTCCATTTAAATGATGATGAAATGATGTTTTTGTTTGTACAGATACACTTTATTTGATGTATACCCCGCCCTCCCCGCCAAAGCAGGCTCAGGGCGGCTGGCATAAAAAATGTTAGCCAGCTAAAACACATATGACTATGAAACTTGACAAGGTGACATTAAAAGGACTTGTGGGGGGGGGGGAGAGAGAGCTCGGCCTGTGTTCACAGACCCTTTCCACAGCACAGCAAGCCCAGCATCCTGTGAAGAGGGGGAACAGCGGAAGGATCCACTTGTGGACTCAGGGAGCGACGTCAGTGTTCCCTCTAAGCTGAGTTCGTGTGAGCTGGCTCACAGCTTTTTAGCCTCTGGCTCACACACTTTTGTCTTAGCTCAGGAAGGAGGGCTCCAGAGCAGACTAATTTGTGCAGCAGCCAAATCTCTCACTCACAACTTTAATGCCAGGAGCTCAGAAAGCAGAACTTTTGCTCACAAGAAGACTCCACAGCTTAGAGGGAACATGATCCCTCACCTGTGTTTCTGGGCATGTCCTGCCATGGGCATACTGCTCATTTAATACACTCCCATAGAGCCAGTTTGGTGTAGTGGCTAAGTGCGCGGACTCTGATCTGGGAGAACCAGGTTTGATTCCCCACTCCTCCACTTGCACCTGGCTGGATGGGCAAGCCATAGTTCTAGCTGTTCTGGAAAGAGCTCTCTCAGCCCCACCGACCTCCCAGGGTGTCTGTTGTGGGGAGGGGAAGGGAGAGGAGTTTGTAAGCCGCTCTGAGACGCCGAGTGGAGGGCCCTGGGGTATGAATCCAGTCTCCTCTCCTCTTCTTCATCATGTTTGCGGCTTTGAAAAGTACTGCGTGAGTACTGCGTTCCTGTGCTTGGAGTACTGACGGAAAAACTCTCCTCTGACTGAACGTCTGGTGGTGGAAAGGGCCATCCAGGCTCAGCCGACTTATGGTGACCCTGCAGGGCTTTCAAGGCAAGAGAGGTCCGATGGGGTTTGCCGCTGCCTGCCTCTGCCTCGTGACCCTGGACTTCCATGGTGGTTTCCCGTCCAAGTAGGAACCGGGGCTGACCCCGCTCAGCCTCCAGGATCAGACCAGATGGGGCTCCCCTGGGCCACCCAGGTCCAGGCTACTAGACCGTCCCAATTTGCAGAAGACCTGTGATCCTGCCGGCTGGCAACGGGGCATAAATGTCGATGGATGTGCCCAGTGGATGTGGACTCCTTCGGGGAGACCAACATTCACGCCTCTCCCCCCCCCCGGCCATGGGGCTGTGGGGTGTCCCAAGCCTAAGGTGCCCTTGGTCCATTTCAAGAAAATTGATGGGAGGGCCTCCTCTGTGGAGCCACGGAAGGAAGGAAGGAAGGAAGAGGAAGACAATGACATCTGCTTAGCTAACAAAGCATCCAAAGCCCTTTAACTGGGTCTCACAGTCTTGCTAGTGGAGACATAAAACCTGTTCGCATTTCGGGAAAGCAGTAAGATATGAACACAGGAAACGGCCATTTACTGAATCAGACATTTGGTCCATCAAAGTCAGTATTGCCTACTCAGACCGGCAGCAGCTCTCCAAGGTCTCAGGCGGAAAAGGGTCTTTCACATCGCCGGCTGCCAGATCTTTTAACTGGAGATACCTGGGATTAAACCTGGGACCTTCTGCATATCAAGCAGACGCTCTAGCACTGAGCCACACAGGCCCTGTGTGTGACATGAAACGCATCCAGGATGTGGTCATATCTGATGTGCTTTGGGGAGTGTAAACATTTCTATTTTGCACATTTGGGGGGCAGAGCAGAACCCCCGGCCCTTGAGCCCGTTGCGCGACCAGAGAGTTCAAAGGTGACTTCAGTGGCACCAATGCCGTCTGGGAGCCGCTGCTTCCCTCGCGGATGAGACCGGATTGTGCCAGCAGCTGCTTTTCTCTCTCCTCATCCTCCCTGAGCAAAGGCCCCAATCCTGGCACCAGATCTGTCTGGACATCCAGTTGCCCTACTGAAGCTTAGAAGAATCAGGGATGCTGAAGCCACATTGATTACTACTTGCTGCGGAATGCGAAAACTTCCAGGCATGTTGTTCATTCCCAGGAAGGCTTAGTTCTTCTGGCCTTTGAAGTGGTGTTTCAAGTCTGAGTTTTAAATAAACAGGAGACAGTCTCCACAAGGGGGCTGCATGCGGGAGGCCTTCCTCAGACGCGGGTGCCAGGGGGCTGTGGACCCTTGAGCAAGGCAAACACCCTGGCAGGCTGGAGGAGCCGGGAGTCGCTCTCCAGGGCAAACCTCACACAGCCAGGTGTGAAACTCGGGAAGGTTCAGCCTGGAGAAGAGGAGGTTTGGTGGTGGGGGGGGTCGGGGACGACATCACATGACTGCTCTCTTGAAGTCTCTGAAGGGCTGTGCCACTCAGAGGAGGGCAGGGAGCCCTTCCTGTTGGCAGCAGAGGGGAGGACCCGCAGGAAGGGGTTTGAATGAAGGGCGGGAAACGATACCGACGGCTGGATCCGGACCGCAGAAGCTTCTGCAGTGGGGCGGTGGCCTTGCAGCCGTGGGGATCCCTTGGAACCAGGCCAGAGGGTGCCGAGCACGGGCGAGCATGGCTGGCGCCAGCAGCCTGTCTGGCTACTCCTGGGGGTCTTCTTCTGGGGGGCACGCAAGGGGGACCCTGCTTCAGAAGGCAGCTCCAGTCCCGGGGCCCCCCTCCCAGGCCGCAGGGGGAGCTGCTCCTTTGGGCTTCCTGAGGCCGCTGCTGCGAGAAACTGGATCCCCACCCCCCACCCCAAATGCAGGGGGGGACGACACAGGAGTTCAGGAAAGGGGGCGGGGTGGGTGGGGGTCCATCCACTTCTCAGAGTGGATTGTTTGGAGTGAGTCACCAAAATACCTGGAGAGGCTGAAGGGAAGGCGGGCTAATATTTATTTGTCTAAGAAAGAGAGAAAAAGAGAGAGAGGTGGAAAGAAAGAATGAAAGAGGTGGAAAGAAACAGAGAGAGAGAGAGAGAGAGAGCGCCAAGAATGGGGGGGAGGGTGAAGGGAGGGAGGGAGAAAAAGTATGCCAGTTTGGTGCAGTGGTTAGAAGCATGGACTCTAATCTTGGAGAACCGGGTTTGATTCTCTGCTCTTCCACATGCAGCTGATGGTGTGACCTTGGGTCAGTTGCCAGTTCTCTCAGAGCTGTTCTCTCATGAGCAGTTTCAGTCAGAGCTCTCTCATCCCCACCTACCTCCCAGGGTATCTGTCTGTTGTGGGGAGGGGAAGGGAAAGGAGTTTGTCAGCCGCTCTGAGACTCCTTCGGGTAGTGAAGGGTATAAATCCAATCTCTTCTTCTCTTCTTAGAGCCTGCGGAGCAGCTGCCGGTCAGGGAAGGCAAGATTGTCTGACTCCACAGAAGGCAGTTTTGTGGAGCGAGGGGGCCATGAGCAAACAGGTGCGTTGGGCGCCGAAGACCCCCCCAGGCTCATCCCCCAGCAGCATCTCCAGTCAGAGGACCAGGCAGTTGGGGCAGCAGAAGAGACCCCAGAGAGCCGCTCTGCCGGTCAGAGTCCAGGAGGCGGCCCTTGATGGAGCCGGCATCTGACTGGGGAGAGGCGGCCCCACACTTGAAACTGGCTCGCTTGTCCATGGCGTGATGCCACAGCCTTGCCTCCTGCGGCTGGAGCTGTGTCTTGCCTTGACCAGCCCACGTCTGGGGGGGGACGGGGGGGGGACTGGGCAGGAGCCCAGTTCCAAAAGAGGCCCCCGAGGACAGTCTCCAAGGGAGGGGGGCCGGCTCTGGGCTGCCACAGCCCACCCGCCGGGTCCGCTCCTCTGGGAGGCCACGGAGACTGACTGGGCTGTGGGGGGTGGTCCAGTTTCCCTGAGAGGCCAGGAGGCCAAACGCAGCCTTTCAGATTCTACTCCTGATCTGGAGAGGCTTTCTCAGGGCCCGGGAGGTGAAGAGGAACAGAAGAGGACGGCTGAGCGGGGGGGGGGGCCTCTTCCCGCAGACTCCGTGGCCTGCCTCTTGCTGGCGGGCTGCTTGTGGAGGTGGCCTGATGCTCCTGGGTCTCCTCCTCGGCCTGGGCCAGCCAGCGTCACGCCCTGCCCGGCTGGCTCCCCGGAGAGGCTCCAGAGGGGAGGGGGGCCCCATCTCGGTCTGGACTGGAGTCCGTCCGGCGGCAGAGTCCCTTCCAGGGCGGCCAGGAGGAGCTGCTCCCATGAGCCGGATCCGGGGTTTGTGGCGGGTGATGATTCCTGCCTTGCTCCTTTTTAGGGTCACCCAGCATGGCTTTGACTCTGGGAGCCACCTCGGGCAGGGCAGGCCGCTGGGGACGAAGGCAGTGCCTCCCTTTCTGAAAGGAAGGCAGAGGGAAAGGGGAGGGGGCAGGGCTGCTGGGAGCCCCCCCCCCGCTGCTCCTTCCCATCGGCCCACCAGCCACGGTTGGGTGGGGGGACACACACACACGCAGCCCCTCACCCCCTGCGGGAGGCCACGGCCCAACTCCTCCTCAGAACTCCCCCCACCCCCCAACCAAGCTTTTGATTTCCTCCAGTCGCTCCCAAGCAAAATGGAAACGGGAGTGGGGCAATCGAGGCAAAGGCCAGCTGCCCCATGGCAGAAGACATGCCCCCGGGCAGAGGGGCTGTCTGGGTCATCCCTGGGGAGAGAGACGAGGGCATTCGGGGTTGCCAGCCTCCAGGTGGGGCCTGGAGACCTCCTGGCCTGGCAACGGATCTCCTGGTGGCGGGTGACAGTTCCCCTGGAGAAACCGCTCCTTTGGAGGGCGGACTCTGCGGCCCCTGACGCCCCCGCTTTGTTCCCTCCCAAGGCCCCGCCACCTGTGGGAACGTCCCAGCCCAGGGGTGGCCACCCGGCTGGAGGGGGTACCCGGGATTAAGCCAAGGAACCCATAAAATGCCGCTGTGTGTGGCTGGGTTTCTCCGTCCGGGGGGCCCTCGGTTGCCTCGCCGGCCGTGTCTGCCTGGGGCCCTCCCTCCCTCCCCCCCTCCCTCCCTCCCCCTCCAGGGCCAGGTGGCGATCGATCCTGGGGAAAGCCAGGAGGGGACACAGGGGAGGTCGGAAGGCGTGGCCGAGGCGGCCTCTGCCACCTCTGCACGCCAGCCAGGGGGCTGCTTCCGAGAGGCAGGAAGCCACGGCAAGGCCGGACGTCTCCCCAGGCCATCCGGGAGGGTGGGAGCCAGCGGGCGGAACTGCCCACCTCCAGGCTGCGCTTCCTGCCTCGCTCCTCTGGTTTGCTCAGCTCAGCGTGAAAACAGGCCCCTGTTCAGGCCAAGGGCTGCTCACACAAGCAGTGGCCAAGGAGCCACCTCCTTCTCTCTCCCCCCCCCCGGCCTTTGTATCAGCTGGCTGCTGACGGGCCAAAGGCCCTGATGGACGTCTACCTAAATGGGGGGGGGAACAGGCACAGACAGGAGAGGCAGAGGTCAAGCATCAGGGGTGACTGTGGTTAGGCTGGGGCCCTGGGCACAAGCCCAAGATGGGCCACGACCACCCCCACCGCCCCCTCCTCCCTACAGTGGCCAGGCCCTGATGGGGCCAGGCAAGCGGGGCCAGGAGCCTCCTCTCCTTTCCCGGTGAGTGGTGGCGGGGGGGCAGGCCCGTATCTACAGTGGGGGGCATTTCGGGACCTGGCCCCCTGACTTCCTGCCAAGGCCCCCCCAACTTCCATCCAACCCCCAAGCCCCCCCGGCTCTCTGGGCCACCCGGAGGACTCCCCACCATCGCCCCTTCCCCAGGCATGGCTGGCTCCCCCGTGCAGGCAAGTCAAAAAAGCCAGACAAAGGGGTCACAGGGTGGTCTGTTGGCATCCCCATGCAGGCAAGCAGAGTACAAACGCCGCAAAAGTGAGTTTTTAACATTTTATTTTTTATTTTGTGACGTCAGTGCCCCCCCGACTTGTTTAAAGGCCCCCCGAATGACAGAATCCTGGCGATGGGCCTGGTGGTGGTGGTGGTGGGAGCTGTGGGGAGTCAGGCTTCCTCCAGCGCTGGGCCCAGGAGGAGGCTGAAGTGGGCTCCCAGTTCTTTTCCTCCTGCCGGCTGCAGGATTTTGGTCCGTGTCCCAGCAATGTTTGTGTTTTGGTCAGGCAACCTCGTTGATGGGGCATTCTTGAATGCCAGGATGACCACCCCTCCCCCCCTCCCCCGGGGCAGGAAGTTTCATGACAGGAGCATTGCATGGTCCCCAAGGGAGCCCCCCCTCTCCCCCCCCCGTCAGCCCTCAGTCCAGAAGAATTCCAGGAAACACCTCCGTCCGTCCCCTGTCTCTGGCAGCCTCTCGTGCTTCCCGTGATCTGCTGCCTGATTCAGCCAGCTGGTGTCTTTGGGTGCCTCTTCTCCTGCCTCCCGAGCCTCCTCCAGCCCTTCGTCCTCTCCTGCCTCGGTGGTCGTGCAGTGGCTGCCCGGGGGCAGAGCCCGATGAGGGCAGCGGGGGGGGGGGGTTTCCAGGGAATAGGAAGCCTGGGAAGCGGCTGAGTCAGTGAATTGGGGGGGGGATTAGCCTGGATGGGGAGGTGTGGGGAGGGTCTGCCTGCCTTTTTCACTGAGACCTGAGGTGGATTACACAATGCGAGGGAGAATACAGCCGACGGGATGGGACCTCCCATAAACCATGCCATAGGATTAGGACTGCAGGGATCTGAAATAAGTCTGGAACAAAGCGTGAGTATTAACAGGACACGTGAAACGATGCAATAATGACAGAGTAGGATAACACAGACAGCAACAGAGAGTGACATAAGAACATAAGACAATGTTGGGCCAGGCCAGTGGCCCCTCCAGCCCAACACTCTTCTGTGTCACACGGTGGGGGCCAGAAACACCAGGGGCCCTCAGGAGGTCCAGAAGTGGGGCCAGGACACTAGGAGCCCCTCCCCACTGTTGCCCCTCCCCAAGCACCAGGAAGACAGAGCATCCCTTGCCCCAGACACAAGGACATAAGAGACGCCAGTGTTGGATCAGGCCATTGGCCCCTCCAGTCCAACACTCTCTGTCACACAGGGGCCAAAAGGACCAGGGGCCATCAGGTGGTCCAGCAGTGGGGCCAGGACACCAGAAGCCCTCCCACTGTTGCCCCCCCCAAGCACCAAGAAGACAGAGCATCCCTTGCCCCAGACTGAGAGTCCCTATCTATACCTTGTGGCTAATAGCCACTGATGGACCTCTGCTCCATATGTTTATCCAGTTCCCTCTTGAAGCCGTCCATGCTTGTAGCCGCTGCCACTTCCTGTGTCAGTGAATTCCATGTGTTAATCCCTCTTTGGGTGAAGAAGGACTTCCTTTTATCCGTTCTAACCCGACCGCTCAGCAATTTCATGGAGTGCCCCCAAGGAGTTCTTGTACTGTGAGAAAGGGAGAAAAGGACCTCTTTCTCTATTTGCGCTATCCCATGCATAATCTTATAAACCTCGATCATGTCACCCCTCAGCCGTCGTTTCTCCGAGCTAAAGAGCCCCAAGTGCTTTAACCTTTCTTCATAGAGAAAGTGTTCCAAACCTTTTATCATTCGAGTTGCCCTTTTCTGCACTTTTTCCAAAGCTATAATATCCTTTTTAAGGTGTGGTGACCAGAACTGCACCCAGTATTCCAAATGAGGTCGCACCATTGATTTATATAGGGGCATTATGATATTGGCTGGTCTGTTTTCAATTCCCTTCCTAATAATCCCCAGCATAGCATTGGCCTTCTTTATTGCAGTCACACACTGTCTCGACATTTTCAGTGAGTTATCTACTACGACTCCAAGATCTCTCTCTTGGTCAGTCTCTGAGACGCAAGCTCCACCAGGCTCCAGATAAGAATATATCCTGAACTCCACCACCACAAGTTTCAGCTAGAAAGGAGGAGGCTGTGCCACAGAGTCGCAATTGACTCCTGGTGACCCCACCCACAGGGGCTAGAAAGGCAGACTATAACTAGAAGAAGAAGAAGAAGAAGAAGAAGAAGAAGAAGAAGAAGAAGAAGAAGAAGAAGAAGAAGAAGAAGAAGAAGAAGAAGAAGAAGAGATTGGGTTTATACCCCACCCTTCACTCAGAGTCTCAGAGCGGCTTACAAACTCCTTTTCTTTCCCCTCCCCACAACAGACACCCTGTGAGCAAAAATTCTACTTTGTGAGCTCCTGGCATTAAAGTTGTGAGTAGGTGATTTGGCTACTGCATAAATTAGCTTGCTCTGGAGCCACCCTTCCTGAGCTAAGGCAAAAATCTGTGAGCTGGAGGCTAAGAAACTGTGAGCTAGCTCACACTAACTCAGCGTAGAGGGAACACTGCCTGTGAGGTAGGTGGGGCTGAGAGAGCTCTGAGAGAACTGCCCTTTCAAGGACAGCTCTGACAGAGCTATGGCTTGCCCAAGGTCATCCAGCAGCTGCAAGTGGAGGAGGAGTGGGGAATCAAACCCGGTTCTCCCAGATTAGAGTCCGCGCACTTAACCACGACACCAAACAGCATGAAATAAATAATTTGCAGTCAGATAGCTTTATGCTTCTGTGGGGTTGACAGGAGGAGGTTGAATGGAGTGGCCTTCCTGGCAGTACTGATGGTTACTCTGTACTGTCTTTGAAGAGAGAGGAATGCAGCCGGGGACTGGCAGATATTGGGATGGAGGAGGGGGGCTTAACAGCGCGGGATGGGGAGACATGGCGGAGAGCCCTGCTTATCCATGTGTGCCTTTACCACAAGATATATTAAATTTCTGCCACTCCAACTACAATATCTGAAATTGATTAACCGATTGACTCCAACGCGACTGGCACATATTTACAAGACGAACAATAATTTATGTTGGAAGGGATGTGGTAGGACTGCAGGATATCTCCATTGTTGGTGGTCATGCCCTAGAGTCAGGCGCTTATGGGTATTTATTAGTGCTGCCATCCAAGATATAACAGGTCTCAATCTATCGGAAACACCTGAAGCATTATTACTTCATAAAACACTTGAATCTATTTTACAATCTTCAAACAAACAGATAGTCCTGACTCTACTTGCCTTAGCAAAGATGGAAATCGCGGCTAAGTGGAAGGATAGTAGGGATCCCTCTATCTCAGCTTGGCAAAATAGGATATGGGACTGCTTTATAATTGCTAAATTGACTGATAAAATCCTACGAGAAACACATACCACCTATAAATCACGACTGTTTCATACTTGGGCACCAATCCTAGACTACCTGAAGTCGCAAGCTGTGATTCCTGCTACGGCCGATAATTTGGACCTGATAAATCTCTGATTAGCCTCATGTTAGGTCTACAGTCTGTTCTGTGGAGTGTAGTTATAGTAATTTATTCAGTTAGATCCTTGTTTTTTTATAAAGTAGCTTATATGAACCTTTTTTAATTATGGGGGGGTGAGGGGAACCCGGGGGATTGTTGAAGTTATTTTTAATGTACATTTTTCATATTTTAAATAATAAGAATAATAAAAAAGAGAGCCCTGCTTATCCAACCCCCATCCCATCCCACGGGATGCTAGTGCCAAGGCCCCTAAATGCCTCTGGTTTGTTTGTTTGTTTGATTGATTAAAACATGTATATATCCCACCTTCCTCTGTGGTTGAAGGCAGTATACAATAATAGTTAAAAACATTCTCAGTTAAAAT
This sequence comes from Gekko japonicus, assembly GCF_001447785.1. Taxonomy (NCBI): domain Eukaryota; kingdom Metazoa; phylum Chordata; class Lepidosauria; order Squamata; family Gekkonidae; genus Gekko; species Gekko japonicus. Next base: position 18,230 of record NW_015164676.1, read on the forward strand.
CAAACAACCCCCTAATCTCCCCACCCCCGAAAAAAAAGATGTCTGCCATTTAGGCCCCCTCAGAAGCTCTGGCAAATAACAGGCGGGCCTCGGAGCACCTGGAGATCTCCAAGGAGGGGACCCCCCACCTCTTCAGGGAGCCCCTTCCACTGAGCCAGAGCGCCCCCCCCCGATGGAAGAGGTCCGGGCTCTGGTCAGTGCCAGACGGGCCACCCTAAGTGGTGGGACTGCCTGATGACGACCCTAGCTGGAGCAGGGGGGCCAATGGAAAGAGAGGGTCCTTCGTATATGTGGGCCCCAGGCAGTGCTCCCTCTAAGCAGTGGAGTCTTCTTGTGAGCAAAACTTCTGCTTTGGGAGCTGCTGGCGTTGAAGTGGTGAGCGAGCGATTTGGCTGCTGCATAAATCAGTTTGCTCCGGAGCCCCATCCTTCCTAAGACAAAAATGTGTGAGCCGGAGGCTAAAAGACTGCGAGCTGGCTCACACTAACCCGGCTTAGAGGGAACACTGGCCCCAGGTCATGAAGGGCTGTGAAGGTCACAGGCAGCACCTGGAATCGACTTGGATACAAACTGGCAGCCAGAGCAGGAGTCTCCAAGTGGACAACATAACGTTCCTGGTAGTCGGCCGCTGACAGTAGTTGGGCTGCTGAGCTCTGGACCGGTTGCAGTGTTTGGGTTGTCTTCAAGGGCAGCACCATGCAGAGCGCATTGCAGTAACCCAACCATGAGGTTACAAAGGCCTGGATCAGCTGGGCCTAGGGAACAAGGGAGTTGCAAGGGACAGAAGGCGCTCCTGGTGCCATTCCATCTAGGGCAAGTGGATTCCATCCCTCAGCCTTCCTGACCGGCATGACCTCTGCCTTGTCTAGATTCAGCTCCAGCTTGTTCTGCCTCAGCCACCTGGCCACAGCCTCAAAGCACCCGTTCAGAACCGAGATGGAGGCTTGAGCTGTGGCTAAGGAAATGCAGAGCTGGATGTCATCTGGATATTGGTGACACCCAACCCCAAAGTTCTGGACAATCTCATCAAGGGGCCTCCAGAAGAGGAGGAGGAGGAGGAGATTGGATTTCTACCCTGCCCTTCACTACCCAATGGTGTCTCAGAGCGGCTCACAATCTCCTTTCCCTTCCCCTCCCCACAACAGACAGACACCCTGTGAGGTAGGCGGGGCTGAGAGAGCTCTTTACAGAAACTGCTCTTTTTCAAGAACAGCTCTTATCAGAACTACAGCTTGTCCAAGGTCATCTACCCAGGTGCGAGTGCAGGAGGAGTGGGGAATCAAACCCGGCTCTCCCAGATTAGAGTCCACGCACTTAACCGCAACCCCAAACGGGCTCTCATTTGTACAGAGTAAAAAGCATGGGTGAGAGAACCCCGTGGCACCCCACAAGATACACTCCACCCAGTTGATTCTGCGCCTCCGCTGGAGATTCCGTGCATCTGCTCAGGTGGACAAGAGCGAAGCCGGTGGATAAGAGTGGGGTGGCCACTGCGAGGTCCAATGGAATCAACAGGGAAGACTGACCCTGCCCTGTCCAACTTCAAATGAAGCCTGTCCACGAGGGCAATTAAAGCAGCCTCGTTACCAAAGCCAGGCCTGAAACCAGACTGAAATGGGTCAAGGGCGGATGTGTCCTTCAGCCCTGGAGCTGCTCTGCCCCCCCCCACGCGCACACGCACTATCACCTTCCCCAGAAAAGGTAAGGTGGAGACTGGCCTGTCGTTGGCCACCTCATCCCTAGCCAGTGAAGTTGTTTTGGAGAGCCCCCTCAGTCAGGGAGGAGGTGAGGATTTCCGCAAAGAGCTCCGGTTCCTTTTCCCAGCAAGATGTTAAAAGCCGCGCTGGCTGGGCACGCGTTCCCAAGGACCCCGTCAGCATCCGTAAGCAGGATCGATCTCAGACTGTCCATATCCAAAGGACAAGCAGGCACTTCCGACCCCCCCTCCGGTATCGGACGTGTCCTCCGCTTGGCCTCCAAGTGGGAAATGGATGAGGGAGGTTTTGTCAGCAGAGAACCTCACAACCTCCCTGCTTCACCAGTATTGTGCAACAGCAAATCAGTGAGGAATGACTGGGTTCCTGGAGGAGGAGAAAATTGATCTCGCTTGCGTGACTGACATCTGATTAAAAGAAAATGACGGGGCGTCTCTGTCTCACTTAACTTTGCCTGGTGCCACCGTCCTTCACCATGATTTTCTTCTATATGTCAAAACATCTTACAAAACATCTACCTATGTAAAATCATCAGGAACTACTTCTCAATAATGTTTTGACATATCGAAGAAAATCATGAATTTCTTGAAATGTACCAGTTGAGAAACTGACCAGAGACGTTACTCTCAATTACGTTCAATTTCCTTCATCTGTTCAGAAGAAGATATCTTTCGACACAGTTGAACATTCCGGAGATTATCGTTAACAGCCTATACAACAACTAATAACTGTCGAACACCTGTATATATTTTGTACTCATCTTATGTATTTTGTACTTCACGAATAATTTTTGTATTCTGTTCTCTTTAATATTTAAAATTAATTGAGCACAGTCAGGATACAGTTTTCCTTTGTTGGGATCTTTTTCTGAAGCACTTTTGGGCTGTTACCATCTACTTTAAGCTACAGTCTAGCTGAGGCAGCAGAAATGGCTTGGACAAAATCTGGCCATTTTGATCCCGTTACCTTGATGGGTGCTGACAGGATCCTGGGATCTGTGGAGGCTCCCACTTGTTTGATTAATTAATTAATTGATTTATTTATTTATTCCATTTGTATCCTGCCCTCCCCGCGAACAGGGTCAGGGCAGCTTACATTAGTCAGTACAAGGTACCATAAAATCCACATTAAAACATTTAAAACATTTTAAAACAATCAGGTAATCATAAAGTGCTAGTAATAATAATCCTTCCATCATTAATTGAGATGGCATGCTATATGATGTAGCAAGCAGACAATTTCCGACTCAGTGATCTTCTGGCATCCCATGATGGATTGTATGGCTCGACCTCAAAGCTGGGGCTGGCCCATAACCACAGGTGTTGGTGGTAGTGGTGAGGGTGGCTCCTAATTGAAAGCCTGGTGGAAGAGCTCCGTCTTGCAGGCCCTGCGGAACTGTAGAAGAACCCGCAGGGCCCTGATCTCTTCTGGGAGCCCATCCCACCAGTATGGAGCCGCCACTGAAAAGGCCCTGGCCCTGGTGGCAGCGAGCCTGGCATCCTTGGGGCCTCAGAGGGTCAACTGGTGTTGTGACCCTGACCGTGGTGCTCTCTGGGGTATATATGTGAAAGACAATCCCTCAGGTATGTCAGGCCCTGGCCATATAGGGCTTCAAAGGTGAGTACTTGTGCCCTGGATCCTTCCCCATCCTGGTTACGGCAAGCATACAAAGATCACAGCCCTGAGACCATGATGTCCATCATAAAATCAGGCCCTGGCTCAGGGCATCTTTTCTTGGTGACTACGGCAGGTGGTCACTCATCTGCTAATTAAAAATAAACATTGCTGGAGAATGATTATGTAACCAATTACCTCCTCCTCCCACTCTCTGATCTGTGCTTCTTGGGCAAGGTGATCGAGAGCAGTGACAGAACAACTCCAGGACTTTCCTGATGATGACTCATTTGCTCTTGACCTCTTTTCATCTGGTTTTAGGCCAGTCTATGGGATGCAGGCGGCTCTGGTGGCTTTAGTTGATGATCTCCATTGGAATGTGGACAAGGGCTGTGTGCCTCTTTGACACCCTTACTGGATCTGTCAGTGGCCTTTGACGCAGAGGACCCGGCCCGTTGAGTGAAGGTGTCTGGAGGCAGAAGCCGGGATTGAACGGGTTGTGCCTTGAACTGGCTGAACGAATTCCTTGTGGGCGGGACTCAGAGCGTTGCTGTTGGAGACCAGCTGTCGTCCATGTGGGATCGGTCTTGTGGGTTTTCTCAGGGCTCGGTCGTATCCCCCCCCCCCCCGGTGCCATTTCTCTCCCTCTCCCGAGGCCTTTGGAGGAATCCCCAGGGGTTTGGGAACAGGCTGCTAGCAATGTGCCCAGGACACCCAGCTCTACATTCCCTTGTCCAAATGCCCGGGGATTCTCAAAGGCTGCGGTCTTGAAGGCCACTGTGCTTCCCACTTTCGACGGGGTCCAGGCAATGTGGGCCAACTCATTTAATTCCATTTATTTATTTTTGAGGTTTCTATCCCGCCTTCCCCCGCAAGCGGGCTCAGGGCGGGTCACAACAAGGGGGTAAACAGCAGCTGAAATATGCAAGACATACAATTTAAAAACAAGAAAACCCATAATACAGTACACGATGGTGAGCAAAGGAACAAGCTCCATGGTGTATGCTGTATATGTGCCCAAGACGCCTTGGGGCTCTGCTGGATCCAGCGCCGTGGCTGGAGAAGCAAGTTAAAGCAGCTGCGAAAAATGCCTTCTCCCAGCTCTGCTTAGCCTAATTTGACTCGGCCAATCTGGCTACTTGGGTCCATAGTATGGCTACCTCAGGGCTAGACCGTTGTAATGCACTCTACATGGGCCTGCCCTTGAAGTCAGCACCGAAACGCCCAACTGGTACGAAATGCTGTTGAGCTCTGGGTGGGGGGATGCATGTCGCACCTATCCTGCAGTCACTCCGTTGGTGGCTGAGGAGTTACTGGGTTCAGTTCAAGACACCATCGCCTACAAAAGCTGCAATGGCTTTTGGTCCACAAACCCGCAGCGGGCGGCCCACCTCCCCTGCAGTGCTCCTCGGCCACCATCTTTGCTCGTGTGAACAAAACCTTCTGAAGACAGAAGTGGTGGATGCCACCCTGAGGAAGGAAGGAAGGAAGGAAGGAAGGAAGGAAGGAAGGAAGGAAGGAAGGAAGGAAGGAAGGGACCGCCCGCCTGAGGAGGTCAGAGGAGCTCCCTCCGCTTCTTTCCATCTGCAGGGCAAAATGCAGAACCAAAATGCCCAGGAGGCCATTTTGTAAAGGGATTAGAACTGTAGTGGAACGGAACAGTCCAGGATGAGGACGGGAAGAGAACTGGAGTCCACTGGGAGGATTACTGGAGAGCCAGTTTGGTGTCGTGGTTAGGAGTGCGAACTCTAATCTGGGAGAGCCGGGTTGGATCCCCCACTCCTCCACTTGCACCTGCTGGATGACCTTGGGCAAGCCGTAGCTCTGACAAGAGCTGTTCTTGAAAAAGAGCCATTTCTGTCAGAGCTCTCTCAGCCCCACCGACCTCCCAGGGTGTCTGTTGTGGGGAGGGGGAGGGAGAGGAGTTTGTAAACCGCTCTGAGACTCCTTCAGGTAGTGAAGGGCAGGGTATAAATCCAATTTCCTCTTCTTCTTCTTCTAATCCGGGTATCGCTTTCCTTGTACTGCACTGTCTTCCACCTTTGTCATTCCACTCTACCTTTCTCAGGCCGTTCATGGTTCATGTTCTACCACAATCCTAGTCCAAGAGCATCGTTCACTGGATGTCTTCTGTTGTATGACTGCTTTTTATTCCATAATCTGAGTCTCAGTGAGAAAGATCAGCTTTTTGTTGTTCAGTCACACAGTCGAGTCCGACTCTTCACGACCCCATGGACCAGCTCCCACCAGGCCCTCCTGTTTTCCGCCGTCCTCTGAAGTTGGCTCAATTTCATGTTCATTGCATCGATGACACTGTCTAAAATTGGTGCTTCCTTCTCCCATAAATGCTTCCATGGTTTTTTTAAGTTATAAAACATTGTGCAGATTCAGTTTCACCCCATAATTCCCAAGAATCTTGAAGCAGAGCGTAAACCACCCCTCCCCCTTCAGAAAAGGCCTTCAGACACTGGATCATGTGTGTTGTGTGACCCTAAGATGCTGAAGTGCCATCAGCCTCAGGAGGTCACCTGGAGACCCAGGTGAGTAGCCCCCGTGGGTGGTTGCCACAGTGGAATGCAGGAATTGAAATGCTGAGGAAAGGGGAGGCCGGGGGGGGGGAAAGAGGGCTGCCCCCCAGCTAGGCCTTTTGTTCGGCAGCATCAGGGACATTCCCTGCAGCTGCGGGGGGGGGGGGGGGGCTTTTGGGGGGAAGACCAGGAAAGGGATCGAGTGCCGCTGACGCATTTTGGAAGCGTTGACACTGGCCAGAGGAACTGGGCTGGTGGGGAGGCAGTTCCTGTCTAGGACAGTGAGTGGAAAAACTGACCTGCTGTTGTTGAGCGAAGCCTCTGGAAAAGGAACCACGTGCAAAGAACATCTGATGAATAAGCGGTGCCACGGAAAAGAGGAGTGTGTGTTGTGTGTGTGTTGTGTGTGCTGCTGCACAGTTTTCAAATTGTGATCCACGGGGGGCCAAATCAAAGCATCCTTCTGCTTCTGCAAGCTGCATGCCGGCCAGTACTCCTTGCAAAGTCCAGAGCTCTGCACCCGGGGGCTTCTGTTCCAGCCCTTCACCGCCAGCAGCTGTGGCGTGGCCTTCCTGTTTTGATCCCAGACTGCTGGGCTTCCTGGCAGCCAGAAGAGCCATCGGCTGGCCGGGCAGCGGGAAAAGCTGCTCCGGAAATGCTGCTCCTTCTCCCTGGGACAGCTGGCGAGAGCAGGGCTTGCGGGGTGGGGGGTGGGGAGGGCCAGGCAGAAGCAGCTGCACTGAGGAAACCTGGGGAGGGGGGGGGAGGTGGATAGAAGGGGGGCCCCCAAAAACTCTTCCTCCTAGGGGTGCCAGCCTCCAGGGGCCACCCGGGGCTCCCCTGGAATGACGGCCAGTGAGTGTGACGTGGTGGTGAAGAGCGGACGTGGCCCTCTAGTCTGGAGGACTGGGCTCGATTCCCCCCTCTTCCTCCCCGCAAAGCCTGCTGGGTGGCCTTGGGTCGAGTCACCCTTCTCTCTGGACTCTCTCCACCCCGCCTACCCCTCACAAGGGGCCTGTTGTGGGAGTGGGAAGGGAAGGTGATCCTCAGCTGCTCTGAGACTCCTAAAGGGGGAGAAAAGGGGGCTATAAAAACCAGCTCTGCTTCTTCTTCATCTCCAGGTGTTATGTATGCGGACCACCGCCAGGGGTCTGGCGGCTAAAGCAGGCGCTTGGTCCCCAATCACACAGAGGGGACCCAGGATCCTCGTCCACCTCGAGTCCACCAAGAGCACCCTCGGCGGGAAACTCAAACCCTCCTATGGGGACGGAGGTGTGCCGGGTGGGAGTGTATATAGTTGGCCTTGCAGGGACGTTTTTCCTTGTCTTGTGGTGAAGTAGAAGGAGGACTGGAATTATCCCCCATGGCCCTTCACTACCCAAAGGAGTCTCAGAGCAGCTTACAAACTCCTTTCCCTTCCCCTCCCCACAACAGACAGACACCCCCTGTGAGGTTGGCGGGGCTGAGAGAGCTCTTGACAGAAATGGCTCTATTTTGAGAACAGCTCTTATCAGAACTACAGCTTGCCCAAGGTCACCCAGCAGCTGTGAGTAGAGGAGTGGGGAATCAAACCCGGTTCTCCCAGATTAGAGTCCGCGCACTTGACCACGACACCAAACTGGCAATAAACGTGTCTGAACGCATGTCGTAGTCCGAGTGCTCCATGCGTCAAGCCCAGTACTTTTCACCAGGCTACTGAGGCCAGTTCCCCTGGATAAAAGGGCTGCTTGGGAGGGTGGGGAGTCTGTGGCGTTATTACCCCCCCCCCACTGAGGACCCTGTCCTCCGGAGGAGTTTCCCATCCTGGATCTGGCCACCCCACCTGCCATCCCCCCACAGGTGCTCTAGGCCAGCCATAACCTGTGCTGCTCTGGGCTGCAACCCCTGGCCGTAGAAACCCAGTAAGACCGGAATGCCACCGCTGGCTTCGGAGGTGAAAAGAGACCCACTGAGCAGGGCTGGGTGGCTAGGCAGGCCGCAGGCCAGGCCTGGCCAAGGAGACATCCCAGCAGTGCCTTCCTGCAGGCAGACCAGGCGGCTGAGGCGGCTTCCTGGCCTCCCCCTCCCACACGCCCGAAGAGCCAGCCAGGCTGCGAGGCCAAGAGCCGGATGCCACAGGGCCGCTGCTGCATGAAACCAGGCCGCGGAGGCACAACCCTCTCTCTCAGGGATCCTGGCCCTCGCCTGCTCCCGCCCCCTCCCTCCATCCTGTTTTTCTGGATCTGCCCCAAACCACGATGGCCGACACTCGTCAATGGCTTGTTCTTTTGAAATGCTACCATGATGGACCCCCACTGCACTTTCTCTTCGGCGAGGAGGCAGATTTTCCCACCAAAACACTGTTCACCACTCTGACTGAGCAGCCTCGTAGCAGCGTGTTTGAATTATGTACTTACTAGCAGTAAAGCCCGTTGTGAAAGCAATACAACGAGATCTAGAAAGAGGCTCTGGGGCAGTGCTCTGGCTTTGGGCAAACAGTGTCAATTTGCTGTGGTGACCTCAGCAGGGTATAATGACAGAGTCCACTGTTTTCTCCAGAGGAACTGATCTCTGCTACCTGAAGAGCAGTTGTAATTGTGAGTAATCTGTAGCCCTCACCTGGAGATTGGCAGCAATTGTTACCCAGGACAAAATGGCTGGTTTGGAGGGTGGAGTCTATGGCATTCTACCTGTCTGAGGTCCCACCCCTCTGCAAACCCCACCCTCTCCAGGCTCCACCCCTCAAATCCCCAGGAATTTGTCAGCATGTAGTTGGCAACCCCATCTCCTTCCCAGCTAGCCACCAACCTACCATTATCTGCCCCTTTGACTTCAGCTGACTTCTGCCCTCCCTTCTGCAGAGCAGTTGTAATACTGAGTGCTCTCCAGCCCTCACCTGGAGATTGGCAACAATGGTTCCCTATGTGAGACTGACTGGTTTGGAGGGTGGAGTCTATGGCAGTGTACCTGTCTGAGGTCCCACCCCTCCTCAAACCTCACCCTCTTCAGGCTCCATCCCTCAAATCTCCAGGAATTTCCCATCTGGAGTTGGCAACCCTATCAGGACTGGCCCCAATGTGTTTTCTCCCAAAGGCCAAAGTAGGTGACAGGACCAAGCTTAGTTGCCTACCAACAGGCACTGAGGGGAATGTAGGGTTGCCAGCTCTAAGGAGGGAAATACCTGGAGGTTTGGGGGGTGGATTCTGTAGAGGGCCGGGCGACGGAGGCATCGGCCTTCTGTCGCCCGCCTTGCCCCCCCAATCTCGGCCATACCATACTAGTAGCCAGTAGTAATGGGAGAATTGATTCCGAGAGCTGTTGAACCATGAAGCTCACTGATGGCTGTTAGTAGTTCCTTATCTTTTGATTTTAATATAACTCACTCATTCTGAGATAATTCACATGTGAATATAAATCAATTAAAACTCACTTTATGTTTTTTGTTATATGTGTTTAGCAGTCAAACCACTGAACCCCACTAAATTTCTAAAGATTTGTGAAAGAAACACTTAGTGCTACACAAAAGTAAAGAACGATTGTGTGGGTAGTTTGTACTCACGCAGTGGTGGTTTGCACATCATGCCAGCTTTTGCTAAAGTTCTGTTTCAGTTCATTCATCAAGTTGATACCAAGTTTTTGTTTTATTTCCACAAGATGCTTCTCTTTGGCTACTAACACTTGTCGTAAAGTTGAGATTTCATCTTCTAGCTGAAGAGAATTAAACAACAGCAGCATTATTTTCAAGCATTAGTTTAGTATCAGATGTAATAACAAGTTAGTTTGGGGGATCCTAGATTTGTATGTTGCATCAGGCTTCCTCCCTGTTCCCCTTATCTGCACAAAGCAGCCAGTCAACCCAGCCAGTGTCTTCTGAGTGGCAGTTCTTCTGGCCTAACACTAAAGGGGCCAATTTTAGAACGTTGGTGCCCACTATTCAATTATTATAAGGGAGAGATAACTTTCTTTGTGTCCCACCCAGTGTTTTTCTTTGAAAAACAGTTTTATTTATTATAAAAGACCAAGAAAAAACAAAGACAGACAAACATACATACATACATATAGGTTGGGGCTTCCATTTACCACATTATTTTATCTATTAAGTTGCCTCCTACATTATCTAATTATATATTTTGCTTCTTTATTTTTCCCCACCATGTAAATTTGAATATATGCTCATAACTAAAAATATAGTTCATGTTTTCTTCTGATTCGGTTGTATGTCCATATGGTTTATTTATTGTATTCTTCCATCCATTTATAAAACCTTGACCATGTATTCTCAAATTTTTGTTCGTTTTGTCCTCTCAAGATTAAAGTCAATTTGTCCACCTCTGCAGTTTCAAGTCTTTTATTTAAGATTTTTTCTTTTGAAGGTACTTCATTCTTCCTCCAGTATTTGGCATATAATATTCTTGCAGCTGTCACTATGTGTATAATAGGATAAGAACCTTGCTTTTTGTGTCCCACCCAGTCTTAAAGGAGAAGATTGTCTCGGTTTTGAAGGCTGAAGAGTGGATGAAACGGCACTTTGGACCGGCAGAAGCGAACCAGCAATATCAAGGAGGCAGAGCAGATAAAGCAGAGAAGGACTCGGAGGAAGATCTGGTTGCTGCGGGTGGTGCGCCGACCAAAGAAACCTATGATTTAAGACTTAGAAAACCAAAGTAACTCTAAGACTTTAAGAATACCCGCAAATGTGGATGATGATGAAAGACGCTTTCTACGCACTTGAACTGGCTTGAATTGCTAATACGAACTGACTAACTTTCAAACTCATTGACTTTAAATGAAATGTTTGATTTGAAAAAATAACTGGATACTAACAGCTAAAGATCTCCTTTCTTGGGCTTTTAGTCATAGTGTGGGTATATACTTTCTTTAATCCCGGGGTGCTATTCCCTCCCCTTTTCTGTTCTTTATAGTTTGTAGGGTGTAACAAAAAATCAATAAAGCTACCCTGTCTTCAGGGGATTAAAAAAAAAGAAGAAGAAGAAGAAGTTATTTGGCGTTTTATGGAAACTTAGCAGGAGCCCCCTTATATAACCCTTTGGGAATGGCACTTGACACGAAGTAAAGTTGAAACAAAAAGGTAGATTTTATTGAACAAGCACAGTTGGATCAGGAATAGGGCGGGGGACGATGAGTTGAGGAAACTGTAGTTCTTTAAAAGAAAACTAGAGTATCTTGAACGGGCAACAGAGTATAATTCAAGTTTACATTCTAAGAGACTCAGTTCTTTACTGTGAGAGACTGGTTTATCTTGTGGATTTCTTTCAGCAGCACTGTGTCTTAATAAAGTCTCATTAAAAATGTCTTCGTTTCCTGGAAGTTAGAACTTTCTTTCTGTATATCGATACTTCCCTTTTCGGGATTATAACTTTCCCTTTCTGTACTCTTGAGGAGTCTAAGGCTGTTTCCCTTTTCCCTTCTCAAACCAGAGGTCCCTTCTGAGTTGAGCCCTCTGGGTAACGGGGCAAGGGACATCCTCCCTTTTCCTAGGAGTAACAATGACCCTTTTCTGTTTGGCTCGGCTGGCAGTTTCCCACCGACCGCCCAGCCCCTTCTGGCAAACCTAAACCCCCAGTTCTGGAGACTGTGAACAGACGGAATCCAGCTGGTGCTGCTGCTGCTGCTGCTGACACTTAGACGTTAAGTTCTGATTTCTGACCTTTCCCCCAAATGTGTCGGGTATACAGTCAAGGCTAGGAGTTGTGTCCTCAAGTGACTTGACTGTTTTCCCCAGACTGAGAGACACACACACACTCCTCCTGACTGGCAACTGCGACAACTGACTGACTCCCACAAGACTCACAAGATTTTATAAAACTCTCCTCAGCAGCCTGTCAATCAAAGTGCTTTACAGCAAGACACTAACCCCTAACCTCCCAGCCCCCTGAGTCTGATGTCCTCAGGCCTCCTGCTTTTGGAGGTCGGTTCCTCACAGCTACAGTAGTTTAGGTGCTAAATCTGAGCCCAGTAGCACCTTCAGAGACCAACAAGATTTTTGTGGTATCAGCTTTGGACATGGCCACCCTCTCAGATTATCTGAATTGTGAGCTTCCTCAAGAAACGCTCTGAAGATGCTGCATATAGAACCCCAGAGTTGGAAGACCATTTAGTCCAACCCCCCTGGCTCCATGCAGGATCAGCCTAGAGCATCCCTGGCAAGAAGGGTTTGTCCAGCCGCTGCTTAAAGACGGCCAGTGAGGGGGGGGGGGAGCTCACCACCTCCCCAGGCAGCCGATTCCACTGCTGCACAACTCTGACTGTCAAAAAGTTTTCCCTAAGATCCAGCTGGTACCTTCCTGTCTGTAATTTAAACCGATTATTGCGAGTCCTATCCTCAGCTGCCAACAGGAACAGCTCCCTGCCCTCCTCTGAGTGACAGCCCTTCAAATACCTATAGAGAGCAATCATGTCCCACCCACCCCAACCTCCTCTTCTCCAGACTAAACATGCCCAAGAAGTCCCTCAGCCTTTCCTCGCAGGGCTTGGTCTCCAGGCCCCTGATCATCCTTGTCACTCTCCTCTGCACCTGCTCAGTTCTGTCCACTTCCCTTTGAACTGAGGCCTCCAAAACCGTGCATAGTACTCCAGGTGTAGCCTGACCAACGTGGTGTACAGCGGGACTACATGACATCTTGCGATTTGGATGTTATGCCTCCGTTGATATACCCCAAGACCACATTAGACTTTTTTGCAGCTGCATCACACTGGCTGCTCCTATTAGCTTACAGTCCACCTGTACCCCAAGATCCTGTTCACACACACACACACACACACTGCTACCCAGAAGTGTATCCCCCATCTAGTATGCATGTTTCCCATTTTTGTTACCTAGATGTAGAATTCTGCACTTATCCTTGTTGAATTGCATCTTGTTCACATCCACCCACTTTTCCAGTGTGTTCAGATCTCATTGAATTCCATCTCTACCTTTTGGTGTGCTCACTGCTCCTCCCAACTTGGTGTCATCTGCAAATTTAATGAGTAGTCCTTCCACACCCTCATCGAGATCATTGATAAAATTATTGAAAAGTACCAGGCCCAGAACCGAGCCCTGTGGCACCCCACTGGACACCTCCCTCCATTCAGATGAAATGCCACTGACAGCTGCTCTCTCGAGTGCGGCTCTCCAACGAGTTCCCTGTCCACCTAACTATCCTACAGTCCACCCTGCATTCCTTCAGTTTACCCATCAGGACATGATGAGGAACCCTGTCAAAAGCTTTACTGAAATCCAGGTAAACAACATGGATGGTCCCATGATCCATATCCTAAATATCCTAAATGAATAAATCAGTGTGGTGCATTGGCAGACTTCCCCCAAGCTCGCCTTTCCTCCTAGTAGCAAATGTGGATACTTCAAGCAGAATGTCTAACAAATCTTCCAGAATATGCCTATTGCATAAAAGTAATCTCTAAAACCATGAAGGCCTGTCAGACAGATGCTCTGCAGCTTTCCGTTGGGACAGCCGCTCCAACAAATGATTGTCAGTCCTCTCTACAGCAAGGCTTTATTTTATTTTTGGTCAAAAGCTGGCATCTCTCACAAGAACGTTGCTTATTTTCTAACATTTCTATGTAATTTTTCTCCCAGAATGGCCTCTAAGCTGTTTCACAAACAATCCACAAATATAATCAAATATCTTCTTAAAAGCACCCTTGAAATGACAACACAAACCGAAAAGCAGCTTTAAAAATCCAGGCCAGCAGCAACCAGACTGGCGGCCGGGGGGGGGGGGTTTTTTGGGGGAAGAGCCCCCCCCCCCCCCCCCCCCGGGAGAAGCCCGAGGAAGAGAAGCAGGGCAGGTGTCCCCAGCCCCTAAAAGCCAGCCGAGAAGACCCCCAGCGGCAGAGCTGCTTCGAGAGCTGCACCCCCGGAGGAGGAGAATTCTCTTCTCCTCAGATCCCCACCCGTCCCACATCAGCACGAAGTGGGAGGCTGGCGGGGGGGGGGGGGGAAGGGGGAGAAGAAGAGGGTCCCCCTCCCTGCCTCAGCAGGCCAGTCGGGGGCGGTTGTGGGCTCCTCCAGCGCCAGCACTTTGAACTGGGCCCAGCAACTAACCGAGAAGGAACGGAGATCCACGGGGGATTATGAGGAAAGAGACTGCAAATGAAGCAGCCAATGTTACGGTGCACCTTTGTGGATCTGTGGGGCGGCCTCCTTTGGAATCCTGCCTGTGTGATCCTGGTCACCGTATCTCAAAGAGGGCATGGCAGAGCGGGGAGAAGTACAGAGGAGGGCAGCCAAGATGGTGGTGGTGGTGGTGGGGGGGTTGGAGCCCCTTCCCCCGGAGGAGGAAAGGCGGAAGAGTCTCTGGGACGTCTCAGTTGAGAAAAGGGATGACTAAAGGGGTGTGTGTGTGTGTGTGACATGACCGAGGTTTGATGCATGGAGTGGCGGGAGAGTCGACAAAGATAGTTTTTTCTCCCTCTTCCAGACTACTAGAACTCCGGGGCATCCTGTGAAGATGATGGGCAGGGTGGACAAAGGAAATAGCTTCTTTATTTTGGTGTCGTGGTTTGGTGTCATGGTTAAGAGCTACAGTTTGGTGTAGTGGTCAGGAGTGCGGACTCTAACCCGGGAGAACCGGGTTTGAGTCCCCACTCCTCTACGTGCAGCTGCTGGTGTGACCTTCGGAGCTGCTCTGTTGTGTCCGCTGACCGCCACCAGGGGCCAGCGAACACTCCAGAGCTTGACTCTGGAGGAACAATGGGGACTAGGCTCCTGGTCTCTCCACTGGGGGGACCAATGGGACCGTGGCGGGAGATTTAAACCCACCAAGGGGACCTAGGGGTTTGTCCCCAGGTATGTATATAGTTGGCCAGCCGGCCGTTTGTCTTTGTCTTGTTGTGTACCAGTAAACCATGCCGATCGCTACATCAGTCTCTGTGGTTTCTTCATGCGTTTAACCCACTACACTTTATGTTCTCTCACGAGCAGTTCTTGAAAGGGCTCTGTCAGACCCACCCACCTCACAGGGTAGTTCCTGTCTATACCTTGTGGCTAATCGCCACTGATGGACCTCTGCTCCAGATGTTTACCCAATTCCCTCTTATAAGAACATAAGAGAAGCCAATGTTGGATCAGGTCAGTGGCCCATCCAGTCCAACACTCTGTGTCACACAGTGGCCAAAAACACCAGGTGCCATCAGGAGGTCCAGCAGTGGAGCCAGGACACTAGATATCCACCCTAACCCTACCCCCCCCCCAGGCACAAAGAATACAGAGCATCCCTTGCCCCAGAGTCCCTATCTATACCCTGTGGCTAGTAGCCACTGATGGACCTCTGTTCCATATGCTTATCCAATTCCCTCTTGAAGCCGTCCATGCTTGTAGCCGCCGCCACCTCCTGTGGCAGTGAGTTTCATGTGTTAATCACTCTTGGGGTGAAGAAGGACTTTCTATTATCTGTTCTAACCCAACTGCTCAGCAATTTCATGGAGTGCCCACGAGGAGTTCTTGTATTGTGAGAAAGGGAGAAAAGGACCTCTTTCTCGACCTGCTCTTTCCCATGCATAATCTTATAAACCTCGATCATGTCACCCCTCAGCCGTCGTTTCTCCAAGCTAAAGAGCCCCAAGCGCTTTAACCTTCACCCTCACCACATCTTGGGGCAGGAAGCTCCATCCATGGACTCGTGCTGTGCACCCAGAATAGTCTACTGCCAGTCCTCAGAAAGGAGGACACAGGGAAAGACCTTTTCACAAGAGGGCTGTTGGGAATGGGCGGCCAGCCACAGGATGTGCTGTTCCAGAAGGACAGCTGAACAGTTCAAAAGCTCAAGGCCTGCTGCAAATGCTGCTGATCACGTCTCGCTTGCTGCCGGACCAGACCGCACACATCTACCCACTCGTGGCTCAGCTGCCCCTCTTTTCAGGCCACCCTACGGGCAGGCCCTCAGGCCACAGCGAAGGGACCACAGGGCGGAGACGGAGAGGCCCAGCTTTCTGGCCCAAGTTCAAGGTCGACCCACGACCAGACCAGGCCACCCAAAAGAATCTCTACGGTGGCAGCTGTGGCGGCCTCCACCCTGAGAGCCAGGCGAGCTGGAGCCCCAGCCCGGAGGAGGAGGAGGAGGAGGAGGAGGAGGAGGAGGAGGAGGGGACAAGGCAGCCCTCCCTTCTAGGAGGAGGAGGAGGAGAGAAGGGAGCCTCCCTCTCTGCTGTGAGCCTTCTGACATCTTGGAGCTCTTCTGGCCAGCTTGGGGGCTGTGTGGAAATCTGGGCCGGGTGCGGGCCGGCCGGTATTCTTTCTGTGACGATTGCTGCCCCACGGAAGGCCTGACTTCCCTCTGGGTGTGAGCGAGCGTCGGTGGGTCCCCTTCTTTGCATCTGGAGAGAACAAAGGGCCACGTCGTGCGCCACGTGAACACGCGTCTCCCGGGCTCGCGCCCTCCCCCGTTACATCGCCTGCCTGCCTGCCTGCTTGGTTTGGCTACTCTGTGCCGGGCCCATGAGCCAGGCCTGCCTGTCTGCCTGCCGCCCCCCCTCCCCCTCGCCCTCTGTTCTTGGGACAAACACGCTGCCGAGCAGGGCAGGAAATGCCTTCCGTGACCTGCCCTCCTCATCAGTGTGGCTGCGTCCTCTCCTCGGTTGCCCTGTCGCCGCCGCTCCTCAGGAAGGAAGCCGTGGGCAGCCGTGGCCGCGGGGCTTGGCAGAGATCTCGGGACTCGGTCCAAGCAGTGTGTGTGTCCTCCCCCCCCCCGCCCCGGCAGGTCTGAGCCAGGCCAAAGGCACGGTGTGAAAAGCAGGGAGCCGCAAACAGGGGTGAAGGACGGGGGTGGGGGTGGCGTTGAGCAGGACCTCCCCGGTCTCCATGGGGGACCTTCAGGTCAAAGAGGAAGAGGCGGCTGCTGCCGGGCTGGGCCACGGTCGCCCTTTGCAGAGCGGTCCTCCGTGCAGGAGTCCAGCTGCCGGGTCACCCTGCTTCAGAGAGGCAGCATCTCCTTCTTGGATGGCTTTAACGGGGAAATGTGGGAGCGGGGAGAACCACGGACCTCTTGGCCAGTCCTCGGGGGGGGGGCCGAGGGGAGGTCAGCAGAGTTCTTTCACTCCAAAGCCCGCCAGCCTCCCGAGCAATAGGACAGCAGCCAGAAAACGGCAGGATGTATCGTCTCTCTCTGCGGACTCTGGTGAAAGGCGGGACTTGGCTTGCAGCAGCTGGCTGGTGGGCCAAGGCCCTCTTCTCCAGTCCCGAGAGAGGCCAGACTCTCTCCTCTCGCAGTCCCCCTGGGGTGGGGTGGGAGGGGACAGGGAGAGAGAGCCAGAGCGAGTGAGCGGGACATCACCACGGAGGAGCCCAGGCTACATCTGCCGCTTGGCTTGGCCAGTCCAGCTCTTACGCAAGGCCTCTTCCCCGGCAAACAGCCTCTCCCTCTGCAGGGAGCCTCCTCTCCCTGCCTCTGGCGTTACACAGACACCTCCGCCTCCTCCGCGGGGCCTGGAAGACTGCCCCCCCCTCCCCGCCAGTTTTGAAACCGATGTGCTCCTCTGGGCAGGAGGGGGGGAGGAGGGAGGGGGGGAGATCCTGTGGGCTGGCGGCTCCCTGCCACCTGCACAGGGGCCTCCCTCCCGGCTGTGGCTGCCTTTGCCTCCTCGCGGGCGCCTCTTCCTGGCCGGGGCCAGAGGCGTGAGCCGCAGAGGGGCTCTTGGCCCTTGACTGTTGGCCACCTGGGACCGGCTGCGCAGAAGAGGTCCCGACCGGTTTGTTTCTAGGGTTGCCAGCCTCCAGGTGGGGCCTGGGGATCTCCCGCTTTCACAACGGGTCTCCAGCTGACAGAGATCCGCTCCCCTGGAGAACAGGGCTGCTTCGAAGGGTGGGCTCTGTGGCACTGTAGCCGGCTGAGGCCCCTCCCCTCCCCAAGCCCCGCCCTCTCCTGGGTCCACCCCCCAAAGTCTCCAGCTATTTCCCAACCCAGGCCCGGCAACCCTATTCGTTTCCTTTGGGTTTTCGTCTTGGCGTTTGGACTTTCCCCCTCATTTTGTATGCCGGGTCCCTCCAGGGAGGACAGAGCCTGAAAAGGCCCTCCCAGCCCCACCCTTGCCATGGGGAGGGAGGGGCCCGCCTGGCCTCACTTGGTGGGTGGGGGGCGTGGCCTAAGGCAGCCAGGGGGTGGGGCCCTTTTCCAGGGCTGGCCCCACCCCCAGCCCCCTGTCCACCCCTGGATACCTGCCAGGCACCCCAGATGAGGTCCGTAGGCCTGGGGGGCTCCAAGGAAGGGGCCGTCTCCTTGTTTAGGCGTCCCAGAGCCCCTCTCCGCCAAGCACCAATAGGCAGAGCGCCCCAAAACATCCCCATGGGAGGAGACCCGGAGTGTGGAAGGCCCTTGGCCAGGAAGCCCCTTTGTGATGTTCCCGGGGAGGTGCCTGAGGTCTTGATGCAGAGGTCCCGGCAGCACTGGCCACACAGGGCGTTCAGACTCCACCAAGGGCTTTCTCCCTTAAATATCACAGTGTAGCAACACACACACACACACACAGAGGCTACAGCTGTTATGCAGATGTGTGGGGTGTGGCTTTTAAGAGGAGAGTGGCCCCGTGGTATCTGTTTTCTTATTTATTTATTTTTATTTATTTAAACAAGCAAGAGCTGCAATCTTCAGAGAAGCCCCTGCTGGCTGGCTGGCTGGCATTCCCTGCGAACAAGTCCCACCAGTGCATGAAATCATTTGGCTGAAATGCAAGCTGTAAAGGGTGGGGGGGGAGGCAGGCAGTAGCGACTCTGTGTGTGTGTGGTTAAGTGACACAAGTTCTTGTGCAATCTTATGCAACCAGAAAACAAGCGAGGCGTCATTTGGTTTCTGCTTCTCCTCTCTTGTTAACAGAATTGCTTAGAGGACCGAGAAAGCACCAGACATTTGTGGCTGGTCCAGAGAAAGGAGGCAGCAGGCATTTCACGGGGTGTGTGTGGGGGGGAGCTGATTGGAGAGGGCTCTCCGCAGCAGAAGACAGTCGCCTTGCCAGCTGGATACCTAAACCCTGCTGAGCCTCCTTGGGGCAAATGTTCCTCCCTATTACACCGTCTGGAAGAAAACAGCAGCCCCCACCCCCACCCCTTCCACATGGCCCACTCCCCAGAGGCACAGTCTGACCAGGTTAGCTTGTGGCGGGGCCTGGGGTGGGGGGAAAGAGATCTCTAGGGACTGATTATGGTTCTGTAATATCTGTGTGTCCAAACATACAAGCTGAGCAGCTGGGGGACAAGTGGGCACTCTGCGCTGGTCCCCAAGGTGGGAAGAGGAGTACCCCTCCACCCCCAAAAGCAGACTGCCCTTCTCATTCACTCTGGGCTGCACTCCATCTTCTGCCTTAATCGCCCATTCATTAGCAGTCCGGATGAAGTGGCCTTGAAAAACAGCAGAAAAGAGGCAGGGTCCAGGAGGAGCTCTCGTCGTGAGACACCCCCGCTCAGGTAGAATCCTAGAATCACCCATCTGGAAGGGCGCCCCCCCCCTCACTGCAGGATTAAGGCCTCTAAGATGCTGCTGGACGCGGATCTGGTAACTGATCACTCCTTCAGATACAGCTAGAATGTGGATCCCTCTGACCTACATACCGGAAAGTGGAGTGATCTCAGATGCAGGATGACATTAGCAGGCAAAGGACAATAGCGGGAGAATGACCATCGCGGACGCAACTGGATGAGGTGTGATGTGCAGAGGGGTGGCAGGACGGTGAACCGCAGATGGACTGGCTGATGTTACTGGGCCCACTGATGGTGCTGCTAGGAGATATAGGAGAGCAAGATCCTAATGTGATTCATGCCATCACGTGTCAGCAGTGCCCTTCCACCCTCTACGTGGGACAGACAGGCCAGTCCCTTTGACAAAGGATTCATGGACATAAGTCTGACATTAGAAACCACAACATTCAAAAACCAGTGGGGGGACATTTTAACCTTCCAGGGCATTTAGTTGCTGCCCCAAGAGTAGCAGTTCTCTTACAAATTAATTTCAAAGGGAGATTAGAAAGAGAGACTGTTGAATTGCAGCTGATAATGAAGCTCAAGAAAATGCATCCTCCTGGACTGAATCCAGACTTAGGTTTCCTGTCTCATTACCAATGCTGATTTCTCCATGCCTACTATGACCCTTCTGTGTGTCATACCTAATCCCATCACATCTGCTATTGTCATTTGCATGCTAATGTCGTTTGACATCTGAAATCACTCCACTTTCCGGACTCACATTCTATCTGTATATTAAGAAGTGAGCAGTTACTAGATTCGAGTCCAGCAGCATTTTAGAGACCAACAAGAGTTCCAGGCTAGGAGCTTTCAGGAGCCAGAACTCCCTTTGTGAGAGTGACAAATAAACCCACTGCTGTTTTGACACAGTCGGTGCCGAGCATCTGTTTGCAAAGTGGCTCTTCTGTTCCGGGGGTGTTGTGTTTTCCCAGCACTCTGATGGCAGCATTACGGCCAGCCTGGTTTTGTAGTCTGCAAAATTCCACTGTGGAGGACGGCAACCAGAGACGCACAAAGGCTTCCTCCCTAGCCTAGAAACCTCCCGTGGACACCCCCGGCTCAGCTGAGGGTCCAGGATCTATTAGAGCTACAGGGGCTGCCGCTGGATGTGGAAGATCTCCAAGGACGGCCGACTGATCCTCCCGGGAAAAGAAATGGAGGTCTTCTTCACCATCGCCTGGGCGTATCTGGATCACTTGAGCAAAAGTGGTCCCAGGGCAGGCAGGAATGATCCTGAAAATCCCTAGACCCTGAATTATAATCAAAAGGTTGGAAAATGGTTTCTTACAAGGAGCCAGTCTGGTGTAGTGGTTAAGTGGGCGGACTCTAATCTGGGAGAGCCGGGTTTGATTCCCCACTCCTCCACTTGCAGCTGCTGGATGACCATGGGCAAGCTGTAGTTCTGATAAGAGCTGTCCTTGAAAAAGAGCAGTTTCTCTCAGAGCTCTCCCAGCCCCACCTCCCTCACAGGGTGTCTGTCTGTTGTGGGGAGGGGGAGGGAAAGGAGTTTGTCAGCCGCTCTGAGACTCCTTTGGGTAGTGAAGGGCGGGGTATAAATCCAATCTCTTCTCTTCTTGCAAAGGAAAACCAGAAACAGAATTAGCACTGAAACATACAAAGCTGAAACCTTCTAAGAATGGCCAAAGGGATTGAACAAGACAAGTGCTAATGACCCACCCGGCGTGACAATCAGTGTCACAAGTGCCAAACTCACCTGTGAGGCAGCAGCCCCTCTTCCAGCCATTCCAGGCCGGCCTCACACCCTCCCTGGACGACGGGGCCAGCAAGGACCAGACGTGGCTAATTTCCACTGTGATTTAGGCCTCTGTGGGAGGTTGACCAGGAGCCCGTCAGGACTGGCTGGAAGCCCGGTCTGAGGCCAGGAGAGGGAGGGTCAAAGGCTGCCATTTGCAAGGGCGGCTCAGGTCAGGCTCTGGAGCAGGAGGAGATGGTAGGAGGACGCCCACCCCGTGGGCAGGGCAGAAGAGACCCCCCTGCAAGCGTCCCTACGAAAGAAAGGGAAGGGGTGGTCTCTTTGGCTCCTCGTGACAGACAGCGGAGAGCCCACCCTCACCCTGGCAAACCAGCTGTGTGAGGTGAGAAGCCAGGAAGACACCGAGCCCTCCAAGTAGGTGGAGCCCATCTGGTTCAGTTGACCCCATTTTAAACGGGGCTGATTCCCGGCCCGCATGGCAGGGTGATGGGCTACTCGGGACCTCCGCAAGGTGTCGAGTTGGGTCCTGGAGGAGCCCGGAATCCTCCGTGAGGAATCAAATCACAAGCAGTCTGCATTACCAGGATTCTACTCTGCTCTGTGACAGCTCCACAAGATGGGAATGACTCCACAATGCAAAGAAAAGGAACAAGGCAACGCTGGAAAGGCCCGTCTTGCTGCCTCCGGAGCAGGGGTGCCCTCTCTGCAACTCACGGAGAGAGAGCCCCATTCG
>NW_015164676.1:40000-41495 GCF_001447785.1 Gekko japonicus
TACATATGTACAATGATATAAGAGGGGACTTTTAATATTGATACTTTTAACACGAAATCTGTAGCCAAAAGCCTTTGAAATGGCTTCTTAATGACTTGCCCCTCCCGACCACTCCTGAGCCGGAAGGGCTTCCTTTTGTCGCCTGCCTTCTGCAAGGTGGGTCAGGCGAGAGGGTTGGCCAGGGCTCCCGGAGGCTGGGGGGGAAGGGGAGGGAAACCACCCCACCCCCACCCCGGGCAGCTTGCTCTTCCCCTGGGGGGGTGTGTGACCTCCTCTGACTGCAGCCCGCTCGCCCTTCTCCCAGGGGCTGCCCAGGGGCTGGGATGAGAGCGCAGCATCTGCAGAGAGGAGGAGGGGGGGGAGCCTGCTGGAGCTGGCAGGCCCTTTCCTTCCATCCCCCCCCCCCCCCCCCCCCCGCAGCTCAAGGGAGCTCGCAGCTTACCTGCCCTCTAATCCCTGCAGCAGCTGCTGTTTCAAGGTGCAGCCCACAGGCCCTGCCACACAATAGGGCCTTGCTCACGTGGCGCATTGTGGGACAGTGGCCAGAAGAGCCACCCACGGGTGACGTGTCAGAGAGCCACAGCTTGCTCTAGAAAGCATCCCTGGCTGGTGAGATGTGGTCTTTTGTGCCCAAGGTGGGAAGGTGCCCTGGCTCAGTGGCGGAGCCTCTGCTTGGCCTGCAGAAGGTCCCAGGCTCAGCCCCCGGCAGCATCTCCAGTGTAAAAGGACCAGGCAGGAGGTGATGGGAAAGACCTCCTCCGCCCGAGACCCTGGGGAGCCCCTGCCGGCCTGAGCAGACAAGAGGGACCGGGGTGGGGGTGGGGGGCTGGTTCAGTCCAAGGCGGCTTCCTGTGCGTCTCCTCGGGGCCTCCTGGAGCACTTCAGGGCCTTTTTTCACCGCCCCCCCCCCCCGCGCCCAGCGCCTCTGGAGCTAACTGTGCCTGTTCTGGCCCACCCTCTTCTGTTTGCAGCCTTTGCACCCATGGTGGGAGAGCATAAGGACCGTTTCAGAGAGGAGCAGGGGGAAGAGGGAGAGGCATTTGGGGCCTGTCATGATCTGGGCTGTGCCACCAGAGGCCTACGAGGCCCAGGGAGCCTGGCTAGCAGTAGGTGAGGCTGGGCCTACAACTCCCAGAAGCCCCTGAGAGGTTTTGGAGCCAAAATTGACCAATAGAAAAAGAGGAGGGCTTGGAATAAAAGATCTGGTGCAGCAGGAAAAGCTGTTCTTCTTCCCAGAGGGCAGAGCCAGAAGGAAGGCTGCTGCAGGGAAGAGAGTAGTCTAAGGCCACTGCAGGTAGCGAGCTAGGGACAGTATATATTTAGGGCATTTGATTTCTTTTCTTTTCACCCACTTACTGTTATTATTCTGCACCTTGTTGTTTGACCTCCTATAAAATAAACCTTTTCCTTGTTGTACTCTGCCTGGTCCTCATGTCTATCATTCAGCCAAAAAGGAGGTCTGAAGGTCTTAGGAGGGTGCTCCGGGCCTTCTCAA
>NW_015164676.1:41572-45572 GCF_001447785.1 Gekko japonicus
CCCGTGTGTGTCCCCCCCCCCCCCAGGTCATCTTCCACTGAGTCTACAAAGCTGACCCGCCAGTTGTTCCCAGTGGGCAGTTAACCGCCTCCCAAACCCAGAACGCTGCACAATAAAAGGGCCCATTTCTCGAGGGACCATCACAGAGAAGCAGCAGCTAACCCCCAGTTTCCGTGCCCGCTGCTCCGGCTGGGGCAGAGAGCGCAGTCTGGCCATCCCAGCCCAAGCCCTGGGTCAGCCCCGTGAGTCCCCTGAGGTCAAAGGACTCCCCTTCAGATGGCCTTTCTGAGAGACAGCCAGGTCTCTCCCCCCCCCCCCCTTTTCAGCACAGTTTGAAGAGAGCGACCAAGATCCAGAAGATGGCCGGGAAGGCGGCAGCGGGAGGGAGCACCAGCGCCAGTCCTGGGGCAGAGGTGCGTGGCCGGGGCCCTCCTCGGATTCAGCCCAGGGACCTCGACTCTGGCTAAGGCAGAACACCCACCTCCCAGGCAGAACACCCACCCACCCCACTGGGGAGACCGGAAGGGGCCAGGCGGCTTCAGGGTGCCTGCTGCTGGGGGGGGGGAGGTGGTAGGGGAGGGGGGGAGCTCCAGAGGCCCAGGACGATCAGGAGCCCAGAGCAGGATCACCCTGGGGGGTCCGTTCCTCCCTCCTCCCCCCCCCCCCGCAGGCGGGAGGCATAAGCGGTTTACCCTTCCCTGTGCCACATTTAGCTCTCTGAGCCGGCTCAGGCCAACCCCAGGAGAGCAGAGCGGCCCTCCCCCTCCCCCTCCTCCCGTGCCTCCTGTGCAGAAGGGGGAGTGAGCTGGGATTGGGCCCAGGGACAGAGGGGTCAGGGCTGGAGGCAGAAGAGAGCCAGATGAAAAGTGCCCGAAGGAAGTGGGATCCGCCTCACTGACGCCAGGGGGGCTGTATTAGAGCAAATCGCCAGGCCAGCCAGGCCTCCGGAATCCTGTGGGCCCACCCACCCCCCTCAGTCACCCTGACCACCCCACTGACTCTTGCCCCAGAGAAAGAGGCCTGCTCCATGGCCTCCTCCGGATGGGTCTCAGGGCAGCTCAACCAACTGCAGGGTCAGATTTCCTTGTGTGGTGGATGAGGCCTGAGACGTCCCCCTTCTCTCCCCCCCCCCCGCCCCCGCCGCCCCGCCCCCAACTTTTCTTTTGCAAGAGGAAACTGGGGGGTGCAACCCCAAGGCCTGCTGCGGTTCAGGGCAGGAGCTGCAGCCTGAAGCATGCCTACAGAAACATCCCTTTCCCAGAGAGTTAGCCCTGGAGAGGTGCTTTTGTCGATGGATGGAGCGGAATGGTCTCATGATCCTGCAGAAGTTCCCGTCTCACACATTTGGAGCCAAAGGGCAGCAGGGGAGGGCCCCGAAACCTCTCACTCCCCAGCAGTCTTCCCTCCAAGCTGGGTCAGTGTGAGCTAGCTCACAGGTTTTTAACCTCCGGCTCACACATTCTTGTCTTCACTCAGAAAGGGAAAACGAATTGATGCAGCAGCCGAATCGCTCGCCCGCAACTTTCATGCCAGGAGCTCTCAGAGTAGAATTTTTGCTCACAAGACTCCACCGCTGAGAGGGAGCCTTGCTCCCCAGCCAGTGAGGAACGCACCTGCCCCCCCAGCACGCTGGAAGCAGAGACGGGGCGGCCAGGGGCACGGCAGCACCCACCCACCTGGTCTCTGCTGCTGCTGCCGCCCCCGGCTGAGGGCTGCTGGGGAAAGGGGGCCTGGGGGGAAAAAAAGCTGCTGGGCGGAGAAACCCCCCAGGCCAAATTCCTCCGGACAGGAGAGGCCTGCTGAGCTGCTCTTCCGGCGGCTGGCTGGTGGGTGAAGCTCCCGCAGGCCGTAATTACGTCCTTCCAAAAGAGGCACTTGCCTCTTCCTTGGCACGGCAGGCAGTAATTACCCAGAGTGCCAATTGCCTTCCGCAGAAATAGCTGCCGCCTTCCTCCTGGCACTGCTGGAGGGGGGAAGGGCGAGCGCCGGGCGAGTCATGCCGGGGGCTTCCAGAGAGGCCTGCCGTCGGAGCAGCGGAGAGAAAGCCCAGAGCTGTCCAGGGGCACACGGGCGTGGCCATGCCCAAACGGACTGCCCCTCTCTCGTGACTCCTCCTGCTCACAGAATGGGGAAGGCAGGGCCGCATCCTGCCACCAGCGGGGCAGGGCTTGAAGACTAGGGGCAAAGGACCCCCTCCGGGCTTGGGCCTGTCCCTGAGAGAGCGCTGAGCGGGCACTGCTCCACTCTGCCCCGGCAGGACCGTCCTCCAGGCGCCTGCCCACAGTGCTCCCTCTAAGCTGTGGGGTCTTCTGAGCAAAAATTCTACTTTGGGAGCCACTGGAATTATTAAAGTTGTGAGATAGCCATTTGGCTGCTGCATACATTAGCTTGCTCTGGAGCCCTCCTTCCCCTGAGCTAAGACAAAAATGTCCGAGCTGGAGGCTAAAAAGCTGTGAGCCAGCCCACACTGACTCAGCTTAGAGGGAAGGCCACCTGTGAACCCCCTCCCTGACCCGCTGGCCAATGCTGGGGCTCCCTGCTTCCAGTCAGAAGGGCTGAGCAGCACCTTGAAGGTCTGCCCCCCCAACCTCCCTCCAACCCAAGTTCCCACGCCTGGCCTACCGGACGGCTGATGAAGATGCTGGGGCAGCCGCCCCCATGCTGAGAGGGAGCTCACCCGGCCCTGGCATGAGTCACGGGGCAAGCGGGATGCCACTGGGCAGACTGCTAGGCCCAGGAACACGTTGGGAAGCAGACTGCAGCATCCTGCTGTAGATTTCCTGAATCCTGGATCCGAGGCACATTTGGGCTCCCCCGGGGAAGAGAGAACCGGACCAAGTCCTCCCCGTCCCCCCGGTTCCCCTGCCAGGAGGTGGCATGGAGCCAGGGGCCAGGCAGTTCCGGGGGTGGGGGCAGCCATGTTGGCCTGCAGGAGGGGAGCTGGAGGGGAGCCCCTGAGAGACCAACCAGACTCTTGGAGGAGAAGCTTCCAAGGGTCCGAGCTCCCTTCGTTCCAAATGTCGGGTATTGTCTTGAGGGATCAGAACAAGGGGCCGGCCGGGTCTTCCTCCCTCGCCAGGGGGCAGCCAGGTGGGGTCTCCAGCAGGAGAGCTCGAGGTGAGTCCAGGAACCCCTGAGAGGCCGACGGGACTTTGTATTGGGGGGGGGGTTATACACTTTGGAGAGGTATTTGAGGAAGGGGGCTGTGACCCCTGGAAACGACCTTGTTGCCCTTGAAGGGGCTACTGGACTCGCCTCTAGTGGGAAGGCTGAGTGGGAAGTGGGAAGGCTTTGCGTCTGACTGGGGCGCTTTGGACCGCCAGAAGCAGGCCTGGATATTCCGAGTGGCCACGCAAACACTTTCCACCAAGGGAGTTCATAATAATGATAATTGTTGTGTGGCACGGTGTGTAGGACAGGAGGGCCGAAGGTTGTCCGGCAGCCCCGAATTCTAGCTCTTAGTGTGATGCTTGTGACAAGCTAGACTTGTTTTTGGGGGCTGAGAGAGCTCTGAAAGAACTGTGACTGGCCCAGGGTCACCCAGTGGGCTTCATGTGGAAGAAGAGGAGGGAATCAAACCCGGCTCTCCGGATGTGAGTCTGCCGCTCTTAACCACGATACCAAGCTGGCTTTCAAGAGAGTTCGTGTTACAGCCCAGTCGCTCCACAAGGAAGGGGCACCAGCTGTTTGGCCAACTGGGGAGAAGGGAAAGATCAGCCCCCCCCCCGCACACACCAGGTCTTTGCCGTACTTTTCTGTCTCCTTCAATGGTGGCCAGAGCCAAGCGGCAGTCGAGAGGGGGAGGGGAGATGGTACCCCACCGTTGGCCCTGCTGCAGCTGAAGCAGGAGCAACGGAAGGAAGGAAGGAAGGAAGGAAGGAAGGAAGGAAGGAAGGAAGGAAGGAAGGAAGGAAGGAAGGAAGGAAGGCGGGCTCCCTCAGGAGTAGCGGCGGGAGCAGCAGCAGGGGCAGGCGACGGGCCGGGATTGGGCAGAGCAGGA
>NW_015164676.1:45627-56604 GCF_001447785.1 Gekko japonicus
TGGTCTTCTCCCCCCCCCCCCCGACTGCTTCCTCGGGACCACCAGCAGCAGGACGACCCTGAAGGGCTGTCAGCAAACCCTTGGTTGGGCTCCCCCTTCCGGGTCATGCGAGGCCTCCTCCTCCCCGGCCTTGCCGGCTCCTTGAGTGACTGACGGGGCCTGGCTCTGCCCTCGGATGTTCTGGGTCCCCCGTGGGGGCGTCTGTTTCTCTTGGCCTCCTGTGCCCTCTCCAAAGCAGCAGCTGGACTAATCACTGGCAGATGGGCCAGATTTCGCATTCCCCGTGATCCGCTCCTTTAAAGGTGGTTTTGCAACATGTATAATATTGTTGTGTTGAGGGCTTCTTCTTTTTTTTTTTTTTTAAAGAAAAGCTTAGAGCTGGTTTCTGTGTCTGTGGCTTTTAAGTGACTTTGCAGGGGACACGAAACCGTTCGAAGGCCCCTCCCTGCCATGAAGTTGTTTCCTGCTGGTTTTAAGGACTTGGGGGGAAGCCCCTGGCTGTTGCGCCCTGCCCTGCCCCGCCCCGCTGCTTACGGGTCACGGTTTGGAAGGCATCCCTGGAGCTGCTGCTGGGGGGAGGGGGGCAGAATAAAAATGCCTGGAATGGACACCTGTCTGCACCTGCCCCAGGCCGGCCTCTTTCCCAGGCTGGGCTTGCCTGGTGGTTTTGTTTGGGGGGGAGGAGGGGCGCACACCTGCTGTGCTCTGCGGCCAGCTGGGAGGTGGGTTTTGGCACTGGAGTGGTGAGGAATGCCCTCCGTCATCTTAGTGGAGGATTTATTTTTTCGGGGGGGGGGAGGGATCACAACGTCTTGTTCGGTGGCATGGGGAACCCCCCCCCCTTTGTTGGTCTCCGTGGAGCCCCTGGGCTCAAACTCGGTCCTGCTGCTTCAGACCAACACGGCTGCCCCCACCTGGATTCCGTCTTTGACTACAGCTACCTAACTCTGCTGTTCTGCCAGGGTCAGGGACCTCCCCTGGAGTCCTGCGTCCAGTTTGGGGCACCCCATTTGAGGGAGGATGCTGAGGAGCCCGAGCGTGTCCAGAAGAGGGCAGCCAGGAGGGTGAGAGGGTTGGAATCCAAGTCTTACGAGGAAAGGCTGAAGGAGTTGGGTACGTTTAGCCTGGGAAAGAGAAGGCTTCCAGGGGACATGATTGAAGGGCTGTCATGTAGAAGATGGAGCAGATCTATTCTCTCTTGCTCCGGATCGCAAGACTAGATCTGATGGGTGGAAATTACAAGGGAGTCGATACCGGCTGAACATCAGGAGAAACTTCCTAACTGTAAGAGTGGAACAGTCTGCCTCGGGAGGTGGTGGGTGCTGTTTCGCTGGACGTTTTCAAGCGGAGGCCGGATGGGTATGTTGTAGGCATGTAGGGCTATCTTTTGGCTCTGCTCCTGCAGAGTGCAGGGGGTTGGACTAGATGACCTGCAAGGTCCCTTCCAACTCTAACATTCTATGATTCTATGATAACTCCTTTTAAAGCCATTTACGCCCGTGGCCATCACTACATCCTCTGGCAGCAAATTCCATACTCTAATCATCACTCACTGTATAAAGAACTACTATTCCCTTTTGCCCATCCTGAACCTACTGCCCATCAGCCTCCTTGGATGCCTGTGAGTTCTAGTCTTTTGAGAGGGGGGGGAGGAAGCATTCATGTCTTCCCTTAGGCGCCTCTTTTCTAAACGGAAAAGCCCCGGAATCCTCAGCCTTTCCCCACAGGGATGTCCTCTGGGTTGGGGGCTGGCCAGTTGCTGGGCACGTGGTGAGGCTGGGCACGTCTTGTTCCTGGAGCTTCTAGTTCTCTGCGTGCAGATTCTGCCTTGGGTGGGGGGGGGGCAGTTCATCCCAGGCCTCCATGCAGCCGTCCTGGATGGGCGTCAATAATCTTCCTGGACACCCCCTGCACTCAGGGCCAGAGGAAGGTGCTTAGACGGAGGTCTCTCCCTCCAGGGCATGGGTGTGCCGGTGGGGTACCGTGTGCTGTTGTCATCTGAACCGTGGCTGGAGGCACACGTCTGTCTTCTGGGGCGGTGAGAGAAGTGTGTGGGGGGGGGGGGGGGGGGCGGGGTGCGTGGCTGGCTGGCTGGCTGGCGGGCGGGCAGAGTGCTCCCGCGAGACACTTCCAGCCAGGGAAGAGCTGTGCTTGTTTGTCCCCGGGGCTTGAGCTGGCCTGCTCTGGACCAGAGTGCGAGGACGGAGGGAGGGAGGGAGTGGGGCCCATTTCTGGAGCACCTTCTCCGTGTGAGGCTGGCGAGAGGCAGCCCACGCTGAGGTTTTTATTGGCCCCTGAGCTGTTTGGTGGCAGCCGAGCAGAGAGGCAGGCTTTTGCAGGGCTGCCGGTGCCAAGACAAATGCCTCCAGGACGCCTCGCTCTCCTGGCCAGGCCGGGCTGTTCCAGAGAGCGGCTTTTTCCAGGGAGTGCTCTCTCCTCTCCTCCTCTCGGCAAGGGGCCCCTGGAGGACTGTGAAACCCTCTCGGCCTCCCAAGGGCCCCTCTGCCCCAGAGCCACGAGGAGGAGCCCCGCTTGCTCCCTCCTGACCCCCCTCCAGCCAGACTTCTGTCTCCCACAGTCCCGCAAAGAGAGAGCACGGCTTGAATGTGTCCCATGTGCCTCGGAGGCGGGAGTGGGGGGGGGCAGGCCAAGCCAGCCTTGGGGAGGGAGGCTCAAGAGGCAAGTCCCGAGGGGAGGGGTCCAGCAGCTGCTGAAGGGGGTGGGGTGGGGGTGGGTTGTCTGTGAGCAGTGCAGGAAGTCCCACGGTGAGGGGAGGAGGGCTGGGGGCTTGCTGCATAACCCAGTTTCTATCCATTAGTGGGGAGGGGTGGGGGGTTTTTTTTGGGGGGGGGGGAAGCAGAGCCAGCCTCCCTTCCTGATTCAAACTGTCCCACTTCCCGCCCCACACGCGACCTGACCTCAGGTTCCCTCCTGCCGGCTTGCAGCCCCATCCCACACAGGTTCCCTCCTGCTGGCCTGCAGCCCCATCCCACGGGCAGCTCACGCTGGGTCGGCCACCCACCCATGCTCTGGATTGGCGGGGCCACTGGCTTCCACAGAGTGGCTCAGAGGGTGACCCAGAGGCCTTCCCCTCCACCACACCCGGGGCTGCTTTGGAGCGCAGGAATGAAAACTGCCGGGAAGGCCTGTGGCTCTTTCACATCCCTACCACAAGGGGGGGGGGGAGGGAGGCAACGAGGCAGGAGCAAAACTCTGCCTCCGGCCCCCACCCCTGCAGCCAGCGGTGTCTCTGGCGTGTGCTTCCCGGTGGTGGCATCCCCGCAGGGTCATCAGAGGGAAAGGGCATTCCCCCTCCCCCTCCCCACCTGCCAGGAGGGGCCGCACAGTCCTTGGATTCTTGTGACAAGAATCCTGGAGAACGGGATGCCAGGAGCCAGCGGGTGTTCAAGGTAAACTTTCCTGGGGCCATAGGCAGGCAACCAGGGCCTCTCTCCCTCTCTCTCTCTGTGCCCTGGAATGTGTCCAGAGGTCAAAGCACAGGCGTGCTATTGCTGCAGCCTCCCACCCAACGTGGCTTGCAACGCGCTTCCTAGAGAGGAGACCAAGGACATCACATCAGTTGAAATCTTGCCAACGGAAGAGGGTGGCCCTCCCTCTCGCACAAGCTCCTGGCCCCATCCAGACATGAGAAGGGCGGCAGGTAGGGGAGGAGGAGGCAGCGGCGGCAGAATCTGCCCCGGAGGGTGCGCTTGGAGCAGGGGAGGCTCCTGGCCTGCTGTCCTGCAATGCCCACTCAGCCCCTCAGTCTGAGGTGCCAGCAGCACAGCCGGCTTCTCCTCCTGCCGAGGGAGGGCCGACCAGAGCCCTTGGGAAGAGTGTCCCTCGACCCTCTGCAGAGGAAGGCCACGGCAACCCCCCCCCTCCGCTGCTCACTGGCAGTTGCCGTGTCGACCCTGGGGGGGCCTTCGGGGCAGGTGGGGAGCAGAGGGGGTTCGCCCTGGCCCTCCTCCGCAGAGCCATCCGTGGCGGTCTCCCCTCCAAGTCCCCAGCCCAGCTTGGCTTCCAACATCTGCTGGTGAGAGGGGGCTGTGCCGTGCCCTCTTCCCTCCCCCTTCAACCCTGGGCATGGGGGGGGGGGAGAGAGCCCAGGTCAAGATGTCCTGAACAGGCACTCATCAGCACCCGCCACCTCTGCTGGGCCCAGGGGTGCCACGAGAGAGAGAGAGCAGCCACCGCCGTGGCCCCCCCGGGAAGCACTTCTGGACCGACCGGGTGGGGGTGGGGTGGGGGGAGCAGGCCACGGCTGCTCAGGCTCAGCCGTGTCTCCTCCGGCCGTGTCACCGGATGCTTTGCCGGAGCCAGCGGAGAACACATTGTTCTTGGATGCGAGGGGCAGCCCAGCTGGCCAATCGGGTCTGTCCGGAGAGCACTATGAGGCAGGCCCGCCTCCCTCCCTCCCTTCCGCAGGAGGCACCCAGGCTTCTCGGGCCCCTGGCGGGGCAGGGAGGTCTGCAAAGAGAGCCGCAGCCCAGTCCTCCTGGGCAGGCTGGCCTGCGAGTCGGTTTCAGTGTGGCCTCGCTGGATCCTTCCCCCTCCGGGGAAGGTGTGCCCAGGAGGACTGCCAGGAGAGCCCGAGCGGGGTAGTGACGCCTGCCTCGGGCTTCTTGCTGGGCTGTGAAGTGGGCACTGCCTCTCCAGGCTCCACCCTTTGCCCGGCTGTGGACACCCGTGAGGGGCTGGCGGCATTTCCAGAGCTGCCCAGGACCCCACTGGCATGCATGCCGGCTGGACGGCACAACTGAGCTGCAACCCCCCCCCCCGTTTGTGGTTCGGAAGCACCCAAGGGGAGACTCAGACCCAGCCACAGGCAGCCAGAGGTGCAAGTCAGCTGCTGTAGGTGCATGCATGCGCGCGCATGCACAAGTGCAAAACCCTGGCCTTGGGATCCTGAACGCTGAGCCAAGGGACAGCCCCGGTTTCTGTGACTGGCACTGCCCAGGTCAGGAATCGCGCTGACTTGAGCATGCCTTGGCCGGCCGATCCGGCCTCTGCGCGCATGTTGTGCAGAGGGAAGCCTGAGGCTGTGGCCAGTGTTCCCTCTAAGCTGAGTCAGTGTGAGCTAGCTCCCAGTTTTTTAGCCTCCGGCTCACACGTTTTTATTTATTTATTTTTATTTATTTATTTTGGATTTATATCCCGCCCTCCCCGAAGGCTCAGGGCGGCTAACAAAGCCTTAGCTCAGGAAGGATGGGGCTCCAGAGCAAACTAATTTATGCAGGAGCCAAAGCTCTCGCTCACAACTCTAATGCCAGGGACTCAGAGAGTAGAATTTCTGCTCACAGGACTCTCCACAGCTGAGAGGGGGAGTCCTTGGCTGTGACGTGCTCTGAGGGACCACAGACAGGGACCAGAGGCAGGCAGGCAGGCAGGCAGGCGAGCACCCCCTCCCACACAAGGCCCAGCCACACGCTGCCGCCAAGGAGGGCGAGCAACCTCCCAGACCCCCTCCGTTGGACGGAGCAGGTCTCAGCTCTTGACTGCTCGTACCCTGAACATCTCATGGGTCTCCGAGGCCCACCTGGACCCCCGCCTCACTCTTCCACTGCAGACAGACATGGCTGCCCTCCAGGACTCTCAGTTGGGGGGTGGGGAGATCGTTATTTCATTCATCGAGAATAACCTGCCTTTGGACTATGGAGCGGCACGACACGCCATCAGACTGAGATTCTCCAACAGTCACTGACTGAGCCATTAATTCAAGGCACAACAGTAAGCTGGGGGGGGGGGCTTCCATCACTTTATTTCCCGCCCCCCCGCCCCTGTCGGTTGCCCCTCCCTTCCACAAGAGTGTGACACCAACCGCCTGCCTGGCAGGACTCCTGCCTGCACCTTGGAAGGCCGGGCTGTGCAGAGGCTCTCCAGGCCGAGGAGCACATCTGGGAGAGCAGACGCAGCCAGATGTGCCCCCTCCTGCCCCTCTTCCAGGCCTTTGTGGGGATCAACCACTTCCGGGAGGGGGGGCCCCACCGCTGCAGCCGGGGAGACTGATGCTCCCCACCAAGAGTCCAGCTGGGTAAAGACCTTCTGCCGGGCAGCAGCCCGGGTGTGCCCCACGCCACGCCACGCCACGCCACTCCCACCCTGCTTCTGACAAGGCTGACCGTGAGTCTCTCGAGCACTGAAGCCCTGTCACGAGAAAAGGTGGCTGTGCTCCTGATTCTGGCGGGGGGGGGACTTCCAAGGGGCCTCTCTGGCGAGCCCCAGGGGATCTGCAGGGGGCCACAGAGTGGGGCTTGCTTGCCAGCTGGTGTGGCAGAAGGGACGGCATCAGAACCAGGAACCGATGGGCGACACTCTAGGAACCTCCAAATCTCTGTGGTCTCTGCCATAGCTGCGGGGGGGGGGGGCTTGGGCTGGCCTGCCGACTCAGGGCACAGGAAGCCTTTGGTCCGGGCCAGAAGAGCTGCCCGTTCCTGTGGAAACGGAGGAGAGCAGAGGGGCTGCCTGAACCAGACCTCTCCGTGCCCAGAGGAAGCGAGCCTCTCTCGACTCTCTCTGCTGGTGCCACTGCGAAGCGGCCCACCCTGGGAGGGGAACACAGAAAGCAGCCTGGCACAAACCACCTCTCAGAGCTGCCGGCTCCCACTGGCAGCCGCTTCCCAAGGTCTCGGGCCCAGTTCTTTTCACCCCAGAGAGCCGGCGTGGGGTAGGGGCTGGCGTGTCAGCGGCCTAGCCCCTGGGAGAGCCCGGCCGGAGTCCTCCCTCTGCCGTGGAAGCTTGCTGGGTGACTTGGGGCCCATCGTACCCACTCGGCCTCACCTGCCTCACAGGGCTGTTGTCCTGGGGATGACATGGAGGAGAAAGGCAGGATCCTACTGGAGACCAAGAAACCTTCGGAGGAAAGACTGGGGGACTTCTTGGGAACGGGCAGTGTGGGGAAGAGGAGGCGGAGGGGGGGGGGGACCGGATGGCTCTCCTGAAGTCTCTGAAGGGCTGTCTGTGTCCCTTGGAGGAGGGCAGGGAGCGGTTCCTGTGGGCAGCAGGGGAGAGGACTCGCAATCTCAGGTTTAAATGACAGCTGCAAAGATACTGGCTGGATCTTAGGAGAAACGTTTTTGCAGGAAGCGTACTGGCTGCCTGGGGAGGGGGGGAGCTCCCCCTCCCTGGCCGTCTTCAAGCAGCGGCTGGACAAACCCTCCTCGTCAGGGATGCTCTGGGCTGTCCCTGCATTGAGCAGGGGGCTGGGCTAGATGGCCTCTGCGGCCCCTCCCAATGCCGTGATTCTATAAAAACCAATGCATCCGTTAACATGACCCCCCGACCCTTCCAGCTGAAGATGCTGGGGACTGGACATGGGACCTTCTCCCAGCAAAGGAGACACTCCACCACTGAGGCACAGCCCCACCTGAACAAAGAAGAGGAGAATGGATTCATACCCCCCATATGGCCCTCCACTACCCGAGGGGGGAGTCTCAGAGCGGCTGACAGTCTCCTTTCCTTTCCCTTCCCTTCCCGCTGCCTTCTACTGAGTAACACTCTGACTGGCTGCTCTGCCTGGCAGGGGCTCTTGGGGGCCTTTGACCTCACCTGCCACTTGGGGATTGAACCTATGACCTTCTGCATGCCACGCAGAGGCTCTGCCACTGAGCCATGACACACACACCCCATTACAGTGTTGGGTCTTCTACAGCCCAGATCCAGACCTTCACTCGCTATGTGACCTGGCAACAGTTCCTCTCCCCACCCAGCCTCCCTCACGTGGCTGTCGACACACCCAAATTCCTTCTGATTTAACTGAATTGTTGAAATGTTTTGAATAAACGTCACTGTCAATAAACTCCACCAAAGCCATGGTCAGTGAGCTCAGTTCTGACCCCGGGCGAGGAGGACACCCTGGAAGAGCCCGGATGGTCTGGGGGACGGGGGCAGCCGCTGGGCACAGCCACACCCCATGGAACACTTCCACCTGGCTCGGGAAGCAGCGCATTGGCCCAACAGATACCCCCCCCCCGGATCCCATGAAATGTTGTCGAGGGCACTATGACAAGCAGTTGGAGGTGGAGTTTGAGCCACACGCTCTGAGAAGGAAGAGAGCGCCTTCAAGCTTCTCTCGGGCTGTTTTGCTGCACCAGGGATCTGATTGCACCAAAACAGTCGTTCACGGCAACATGTTGTCGAAAGCTTTCACAGCCAGAGTTCATTAGCTGTTGTAGATTTCCCGGGTTGTCTGGCCGTGGTCTTGGCATCATAGGACATCAGCTCCTACAAGGCCAAGACCACGGCCATGCAACCCGGGAAATCCACAACAGCAGTTCGCAGCTTTCGTTTTTGTTTTTTTTAAAATAAGTCTCTCGTCCTTACCCTTGTAGACCTATGAGGGAAACGGTATATGCTGAACATTTTCTCCTATAACTCTGCAATCAAAAGGAATAGAGACTTTTAAAAAAAAACGGGATGTGGGAACAAGCACAGTGTTGCAATAGACTGTTCTCGTGCCATAACACCACAGCAAGCAAGCAATTCCTGATTTTTTTAAAAAAGCCCTCGAAGGAAGGAGGAGGAAGTAGTGGCTGCAGGGTGCTGAGACAAGGAAAGTGCAGAGGAAACTGCTGTGTTGACGCGCCCTTCCTCTGCAAAGGCCTCTCTGCCATGGTGGCAGCAGCGAGAGAGATCGACACAGAGAGCCATCCCTGGGTGGAAGCAGGACAGGACCCTTCAAATGAAGCTGGGTGCAGGACAGGACCCTTCAGGTTCCTGTTTTCTTTTCTACTGGGAAGTGGGTGCTTGTGGCAGAGTGTGGCGGATATTTAACCACCCGTGCCATTTCCCTCCACCGGCAAACCTCAACTTTCCCTCCCTGCAGGGCAAACAGTCACCCAGGAAGGGCATATTTGATTGCAGGGATGATAAAACACCCGATTCCAACCATTCGGCAGGCAAGCCGGCAACCCTCGGCCGTCTACCTTTCAGCTAAAAAGAGCTGTCAGGGGCAAAGAGCGGGGGCGGGCGGGGGTCCCTCTGTGGCCTCCTGCGTGCCCTTTCCCACTGATCTGTGCCCCCCCTCCCGAAGCAGGCCCCAGGGCTGATGCCCCATTCAAGCCGGCCACGGGAACCGTGCCCCACCAAGCCAACAGAAGCAGCCTCTCTTCCATTACCTTCCTCTTTATTACAGCCACTCTTGGGTGCCAAACAATCCAGGGGGGAGTGAAGGATTCCGATCGGAGGGTGTTCTCCCCCCCCCCTCCACCAAAGAGAACAAACTGCACTTGATGAACATTTGCCGGCTCCACGTGTCCAAGGGACCATCCACATTTACCAGCTGCCTTTTGCACAGCAAAAGAGATCATAGAAACACGGAGAGGGGGGAAGAGGGACTCCTGTTGTCGAATAACCAAACCCGACATAACTTAAAAAAGCCAAAAAGGGAAAGGGAGGAGGAGGGGCTCCCTCACCTTCGCCACAGTGCAAAAAACCCTGACCCGGACAGGAGGAGAGGCGAGGAGGAGCCCCACTCCCTTCACAGTCATATATATACAGACAGACACACACACCCCGTTGTCTTTTGAGAAGGGGAAACTCTGGGGGGGGGGGCGGCCCCGTGAGTTAAAGCCGGGGACTTTAAACATGAGGCCTCCTCCCCCCTCCACCGCACCCCCCCTTCCCTTCGGAAAGGCCTCTGGCAGCTCTTCCAGGTTCTTGGGCCGGTGGGCAGGCGGTGGTGGTGGGGGCACCCGGGCCAAGGGGTGGGGGGTCTTCCAGTGTGTGTGGGGGGTGATCCCAAGACATTGCACGTTGCTCCTCTTGGCTCGTCGAGTCGCCCTCGGGGCCTCCGTGGCTCTAGAGGGAGGGGGAATGGCCCTCTCCCTCCAGCGCCCCCCCCCCCGCTTGCTTTCCGTCCCCGAAGGCGGCGGCCGCGGGGCTCAGCCGGTGTCTGGCTCGGGGGGGCTGTCGCGGGCGGCGGCGGCGGGGGGCTGGGGCGGGGATCCGCCGTCGGGGCCGTTGCTCTCGATGGAGGACTCGCTGCCGGTGCTCTCGCCGGAGAGGAGGCGGGTGACGCGGAGGTCGGCGCGCAGGAGGGCCGGGTCGTTGCCGATGGCCAGCTGGCCCAGGCCGCAGATGAGCGCGCCCAGGCTGGGCGCCCCGTCGGGCCGGCCGTCGTCCAGCGGGGCCAGGAGCTCGTCGTCCTCCTCCTCCTCGTCGGAGTCGTCGTCGTCCTGGTCCTGGGCCCGGCCGTGGTAGGGGCGGCGGGGTGGGTGTCGGCGGGCGGCGCGCTCCTCCAGCTCCTCGCCCAGGGCGTCCTCGGTGATGGGTCCGAGCTTGGGCGCGCCGCGGCTGCGCTCGACGGGCGGCTTGTAGGAGGCGGCGGGCCCGTGGAGGAGGAGGAGGCGCCGTCGGAGGGGGGGCAGGAGCGGGAGGGCGGCGTCGGCGGCGGGCCCGGCCTGCTGGAGCTGCTGGCGGCGGGCGTCGGCGCGGCGCTTGAGGCGGCGGAACTCGGCCAGGGCGGCGGCGGAGGTCTGGAAGAGGAGGAGGGCCATGGCGCGGGCCTTCTCGGCCTTGGAGACCAGGACGGCGTGGCAGCGGAGGAGGACGGCCTTGTGCTTCACCTCGTGCCGGTACACCCAGGCGAAGAGGCGCGGGAGGCGCGCGTCGGCCACGCAGTAGGTGACCCGGTGCAGCAGGTAGAGGTGGCCCGGCCGGGCGGCGGCGGAGGAGGCCGGGGAGGAGGCAGTGGCGGCGGGGGCGAGGCGCAGGCCCTGCGGCCCGATGGTCAGCTTCATCTTGGCGCCCAGGCGGCCGGCCTCGCTCTTGGCCCAGATGCGGCCCACGGCGGCGTCGGTGCAGCCCTCGCCCTTGGCCTGCAGCGTGGTGGCGTTGCCCAGGTACAGCACCGTGTAGGTGGGCGCCTCGCGGCTCACGCGGAACTTCTGCCGCTTCCCGCGGAACAGCTGGCCCACCCGGCTCAGCCCCCCCGCCGAACCCAGCGACGCCGACGCCGCCGCCGCCGCCGAGCACGCC
>NW_015164676.1:57310-71265 GCF_001447785.1 Gekko japonicus
CCGGGGGGGGGGGAGAAGCCCCCAGGACGGGCGGGCCTCGGCCAGAAGGGGGCCTCTCCTGTCCCAGGCAGGGCCCCTCGAGGGGAGCAGCTGGTGGGACTCCGCCTGGGAACCCAGGGGAAGGAAGGAAGGAAGGAAGGAAGCCTGCCGGGGTCCGGCCCCGCACCAGGCACGCACCCCCCCCCCTACCGGCCTTGCGGCAGCAGCAACCCACACCTTCCCTCCCCCAACCAGCTCTGCAGACAGAGCATCGCTTTCCCAGCTGAGAGCCAGTGGGGGTAAGAGAGGCGGACTCTGATCTGGAGGACCGGGGGGGGGGGGATTTGGTGTCCCCCCTCCACCTGAAGCTTGCTGGGTGACCTTGGGCCAGTCCCCGCTCTCTCCGCACGCTCTCAGCCCCACCTGCCTTCAAGGGGCCTGCTGTGGGGAGAGGAAGGGGAGGCGATTGCGAGCCCCTTTGAGACTCCTTCGGGTAGAGAAAAGCTGGGTGCACAAACCAGCCCTTCTTCATCTGTAAAAGGGCAATATTAAACGAGAGGAGAGGAAGGGTGGAAGTCTCTCGCACAGATCACGTTCCAGGCTGCCCAGTGTGCCGAGAGGTAGCCGTTTTCAAGTAATCCCTAGCATAGAAGGTGGCCTTTTCACCATCGCTGCACCCTGAGTCAATATCTTCGTCAGCGTGCCCAGCCAAAACCCCAGGATCTGCTCCACGGAGGGTCAGGCCCGTCTGTCCATCTAGTCCGCGCTTAGCCTGCCAGTTTCCCGAGGAACTCCTCACCGTGGCCGCGGCTGCTGGCATTGCTGGAACCAGTCCTTGGAGACCAGGTGGCTTTGCTAGCCAGACACAGAGGGTGGGAAATGGCCCAAGCGCTGTTGCCTTTGGTGTCTTCCAGCCCCTACCTTTAGATCCCCCCCCCACAGTCCTTTTCCCTGGAGAGGCCAAGGGATGATGCCACTCTGGACGGGGTTCTCCTCGTCCCGAACACACTTCAGTGGCTTTGGTCTGCCGTCCCTTGAAGGCAAAGTTCTGAGTGCTGTGGGACCAGGGAGCGAAAGACACAGCCGGGCAGGGAGTCCTACTTCCCCTTCATTTATTTTGAAACAAAAACGCTGCCTCTCCGATCCAGACACCTCCAAGGTGGCTAGCAATGAAATCCCTGGGTACATCATAATAGTCACAACAATAAAACCACCAAAAATCACCAATATCAGAAGAAGAAGAAAAGAGACGGGATTCATACCCCATGGCCCTTCACTACCCAAAGGTATCTCAGAGCGGCTTACAAACTCCTTCCCCTCCCCATGACAGACACCCTGTGAGGGAGGTGGGGCCAAGAGAGCTCTGACTGAGAACTGCTCTTTTTCAAGGACAGCTCTTGTCAGAACTATGGCTTGCCCAAGGTCACCCAGCAGCTGCAAATGGAAGAAGAAGAAGAAGAGATTGGATTTATACCCCCCGCCCTTCACCACCCAAAGGTGTCTCAGAGTGGCTTACAAACCCCTTCCCCTCCCCACAACAGGCACCCTGGGAGGTTGGTGGGGCTGAGAGAGCTCTTGACAGAAACTGCTCTTTTTCAAGGACAGCTCTTATCAGAGCTACGGCTTGCCCAAGGTCATCCAGCCAGGAGCAAGTGGAGGCGTGGGGCATCAAACCCGGCTCTCCCAGATTAGAGTCCGCGCACTTAACCACCACAGCAAACTGCATGCAGCCATCTGCCGAGGGAGCAAAGAAAGGGATCAGCCCAAAGTGTCGATGAGCAGAACTGGGCAGCAAAAGCTCCTCTGGCACCAGGCAGATCTGATCCGCTGGTTTCCTGAGGAGGAGGAACGTATCCCGACCAGAAGCAGATCTAGTGGAGGAGGATCACTTTGTGGATTAGTTTCACTCGCGTTCCTTCATGGCGAAGTGAAGTTGCATCACCTCTGAGGATGACGGACGCTGCTGGGCAGGATGTGAAGGGAGCAAGAAGCCTTCCACGTTCCCCAGTCCCAGACTGTTCAGGGCCTTCAACGCAATCACCATCCCTTGAAATGATGCACAGAGAGCCAGTTTGGTGTAGTGGTTAAGTGCGCAGACTCTAATCTGGGAGAACCGGGTTTGATTCCCCACTCCTCCTCCACTCACACCTGGCTGGCGTGACCCTGGGCAAGCCATAGTTCTGTCAGAGAGCTGTTCTTGAGAAAGAGCAGTTTCTGTCAAGAGCTCTCTCAGCCCTACCCGCCTCCCAAGGTGTCTGTCTGTTGGGAGGGGAAGGGAAAGGAGCTTGTAAGCCACGCTGAGACTCCAAGTGAAGGGTGGGGTATAAATCCAATCTCCTCCTCCTCCTCCTCCTCTTCCTCTTCCTCTTCCTCTTCTTCTTCTTCTTCTTCTTCTTCTTCTTCTTCTTCTTCTTCTTCTTCTTCTGAAGGGAGTGGGCAGCCCGTGCCACTGGCTCCGGACTGCCAGGCTGGTCTCCTTCCTGGTGGTTCCTCCCCTCCTAGTTAGTGCCCTTGGCCCCCCCCCCAAAGTTTCCAGACAGACTTCAAGGGGAACTCCACATAGTGGACATGGCAGTAGTCCAGCACGGTTGTGATGAGCACATGGGTAGCCGTGGCCAGGCCTTGCTTGTCGAGGACAGGGTGTGCCTGGCGCATCCGCCAGCCCTGGGCCCAGGAGCAGCGGCTTCAGTGGTCAGGGAGTCCTTGCCCTCGGGGGAGGGCACACGTGGACCCCCAGGCCCTTGTTGGCGGGCTCCTCAGCCTGCAGCACTCCAGTCGCCTTGCCTGCTGTGCCTCCAGTCCAAGAGCAGCCCCCCCCCCCGGTCTGGAGAAGGGCTGCCTCTCACGGTGGAGGGATGCCCGGTGGGCTTTGAGAGGTTCCTCCAAGTGGCCTTGTGGTTTGGGGTGCTGGAAGCGGCCGCTGAGCCTGGGTGGTGGTTGGTGGCAGTGCTCCCTCTAAGCTGCGGAGAGTCCTGTGAGCAAAAATCCTACCCTGTGAGCTCCTGGGCATTAAAGTTGTAAGCTATGAGCGATTTGGCTGCTGCATAAATTCTTTTGCTCTGGAGCCCTCCTTCCTGAGCTGAGACAAAAATGTGTGCGTTGGAGGCTAA
This sequence comes from Gekko japonicus, assembly GCF_001447785.1. NCBI lineage: Eukaryota > Metazoa > Chordata > Lepidosauria > Squamata > Gekkonidae > Gekko > Gekko japonicus. Next base: position 60,400 of record NW_015164676.1, read on the forward strand.
AACACTGTGAGCTAGCTCACACTAGCTCAGCTGGGAGGGAACACCGGTTGGTGGTGAATCCGGGGGTTGGCTGCCTTGGAGGAGCTCCCTGGAGCAGAAGAGCTGCCGTCTACCGAGAGAGAGAGAGAACGGCCGGTGGCCAAAGAGAGGCTTCTGTGGGGTGACGGAGCAGGCGCCAGAGCCCCGTGGCCGCGGGGAGCGCAGCAGGAGGGGCTAGAGGCAGCGGACCCTCGGAGAAGCCTGGACACCTGCTGGCCGGCGCTCCCGTCTAGGGAAGAGAGAGCAGCTGGCCACCACCTGACTGCTGGACAGTTGGGATGGGGCTCTGTTGGGTGTTACAAGCTGAAAACACTTCAGTATTTCTGGGGTTAAATGTTTGTTTGTGTTGTCACAGGAAATCACATGTTTCATATAGCCAATGCTAGTTTAGAACTACAAGCCCTGGAAACCTCTCCCTGATCTAGGAGTTTGATTGGAGTTATAGTGTCAAAGTGTTTTAGCATTTTATGGCTCCTCTTCCCGTCTTTGTCTGGAGTTCTCAAGGAGAAAGAAAGAGAAGCTATTTTTTGTTGTTCAGTCGCACAGTCGAGTCCGACTCTTTGTGACCCCATGGACCAGATCCCGCCAGGCCTTCCGGTCTTCCGCTGTCCTCTGAAGTTTGCTCAATTTCATGTTCGTTGCATCGATGACACTGTCTAACCATCTCATCCTTTGCCGTCCCCGTCTTCTTTGACCTTCAATCTTTCCCAGCATCAGGGCCTTCTTCTCCAGTGAGCGCTCCCTTCCCATTTGGTGGTGGCCAAAGTATTTGAGCTTCAGTTTCATTATCTGGCCTTCCAGGGAACAGTCAGGGTTGATTTCTTTTAGGATTCACTGATTTGATTTTCTTGCAGTCCAAGGGACTCTCAAGAGTCTTCTACAGCACCGTAGTTCAAAAGAATCTATTCTTCGGCACTCGGCCTTCCTTATAGTCCAACTCTCGCAGCCATACATGACTTCTGGGAATACCATTGCTTTGACCATGCAGACTTTTGTTGGCAGGGTGATGTCTCTACTTTTATCATGCTGTTAAGGTTTGCCATCGCTTTCCTCCCAAGGAGCAGGCGTCTTTTAATTTCATGGCTGCTGTCACAGTCTGCGGTGATCTGGGATCCCAGGAACGTGAAGTCTGTCACTACTTCCACGACTTCCCCTTCTATTTGCCAAGGAGTGATGGGGCCGGATGCCATGATCTTAGTTTTTTTGATGTTGAGCTTCAAGCCCACTTTTGCGCTCTCCTCTTTTACCCTGAGCAAGAGGCTCTTGAGGTCCTCTTCACTTTCTGCCATCAGAGTGGTATCGTCTGCATATCTGAAATAAGCAAGGCGACAATATACCTCTCTTCTAGTCTTGTCTTTGTAGTGTAAAGATGTAGGGAACTTTGTTGTTATTTTCATCCCAGTTACTGTTGTTGTTAGTTTCTGTTGTTATTTTCATCCCAGTTACCCTTCCCTATGCTAGAATGTAGTAAAAACTTTCTATTTTAAACACACATGGACTCTGGGTCTGAATTATTTTACTCTGGCATTGCTAAGCTGTTTTATCTCTGCTAAAAACCAATTTTCAAAACCCAACAGGCTCCCTCTCTCCCTTCTGCTCCCAGGGCAGGGGGAGGATGCTGACGAGGTGTAAAGTACCGGGTTCGCCGCATGGAGGACTCGGACTACGACATGCGTTCATACGCGTTGATTGCACTTCACAACAAGACAAGGAAAAACGGCCCTGCAAGGCCAACTCTATACACTCCCCCCCCCCCGGCACACCTCCGTCCCCACTGGAGGGTTTGAGTCTCCCGCCGAGGGTGCTCTTGGTGGACTCGAGGTGGACGAGGATCCTGGGTCCCCTCTGTGTTTGGGGACCAAGCGCCTGCTTTAGCCGCCAGACCCCTGGTGGCGGTCCGCGTACATAACAGCGGAGAGCCAGCGTGGGGTGGTGGGGGTGGTGAAGAGCGGCAGCCTCTGGAGGACCAGGTTTGACCTCCCCCCCCTCCACGTGAAGCCAGCTGGGTGATCTTGGGCCAGTCACTGCTCTCTCAGGACTCCGTCAGCCCAACTGCCACACAAGGGACCTGTTGTGGGGAGAGGAAGGGAAGTCGCTTCAAGACTTCTTCGGGTAGAGAAAACCACCTTAGGTTCTCCTGCTGCTGCTGCTTACAGGATCGAAGGTGGTGGTGGGGTTGTACAGAGGAGAAAAGTGAATGGGGGAGATCAAGAACAAACATGGCTGCCCCATCACATCTAGGTAGCAGGTGCGCATTTTGGGTGGGTGGCCAAGATCTCTCAGTGACCCCCCCGCACACGTGAACACACACACACACTCTTTTCACATCACTGTCAAAATCCCAGGCATGCAGCATCACTCTCTGCTGACAGAAGCCCTGGGCCGCCTCCTCTCCTGTCAGTGCAGTGCAGCCGATGGACAAGCAAGGCCCCCCCCCCACTTTCTTCTCCGTTGCCCAGCATGATGCCGCCAGAAGAACTGCCCTGGAGGACGGGGTCAGTGGGCCATCTAGACCAGCCTGCAGGTCCACACAGGGTGTACAACCAGTTAGTCTAGAGCTGGGGTCCCCAACCTTTTTCAGCGGGTGGGCACAGCCACAAAATGCCTCCCACAAAGTGTGGTTGCCACAGGAGGCACAGCCAGCCACAGAATGACTGCCACAGACAGTCAAGGTCTTTGTGCCGTGGTGGCAGCTGCTGCCAGCACGACGTTTCAAAAAATCTGCACAGCCGGTCAAGTCTCCAGTGGCCAATTGGAACCCTTGGTGGGCTAAAGCCCCTCCCGCCCCTCCCCCACCTTCTACAAACACTTGGTGAGCCCCGGGTAAGGTGTTGGTGGGTGCCACAGTGCTGCCCACTGCTCTGGAGGGCCAAGAAACAGGGCCGGAAAGCCAGAGCCTTCCCTGGATGCTGCCCCCCCCAGCCCAGCAATGGCATTCAGAGGTTTGCTGCCTCTGCTTATGGAGGCTCCTTTCAGTCACCATGACTAGTAGTAGCCATTGATGGACCTCTCCTCCCTGAATCTGTCTAACCCGGTTTTAAAACTATTTGTGCTGGCAGCCATCACTCTCTCTGTTGGCAGTGAACTACTCCCTGAGTACAGAAGCGTTTTCTTTTGTCTCACCTGAACCAATTTGTTTTGTCAGCCTGTTTCCCAACAATTTCATGGGTGCCCGAGTTCTAGTATTACGGTAGAGGGAGAAAAAAACCCCTCTCTCCGCCCGCCCTCTTTCTCCACAGCATGGATAGTGTCATAAAGCTCTATCGTGTCTCCCCTTGGCGGACTGTTTTCTGGATTGGCAAGTCCCAGACATTTGCTGACAGGAAGGTGCTCCAGCCCCCTAAGCATCTGTTTCGAGATGTGTACAGAAGTGCACGCAGTATTCCTAGTGAGGCTGCACCTGTCAGACTCGGGTCTTCAACAGCGGGCAGATGGCTGGCACCTGATGATGTATGCTACCCATTCTGATTGTGCCCTGCATCCCTACCTGCTACAGCCCGCTTGCATTCTGTATCCCTTTGCTTTATCCCTGCCCTCGCCTGCCATTGCATTCCTGGTGTGTGTGTGTGAGGGGGGAGTGCGCGCGCGCACAGTGGAATAGGGAGGCTAGCTTGGTAGTCTCCGAAGAGGCCCCAAAGACATCATTCTCACGAGAAATGTCCTTGGAGTAGAGTCTGTGCCTGGCTAGGTAGGGGTTGTATACCTTTCAGGACCACTGTAGTAATGCTGAGTTCGAATGGATGGAATTTGGGGTTGCAAATTGCGTTTCCTGCCTTGCAAACCAGTTCTAACCAGGGGTCATTTCGTAGAAAAAGAAGTGCAGGAGCTCATTAGCATAACTTATTTGCATATGCCACACCCCCTGACTTCACCGGAAGTGTGTCAGAAGGCAATACCCACCACTCAGGCTCCACTGGACTGTTTTGGATCGCTAGCTATTGGTGGGGGGGGGGAATGCACAGATCTGTCCTCACAGAGGAGGGAGAGCTTGTACCTGAAGGTGGGTGAGGTGGGGGCTCTGCAACTTACCTGGCTGCTTCTTGCTCCTCGTGGCCCAATTGAGGGCTGCTGGGAGCAGGGGGCGGGGCTTGTTGCATGTACCCGCCCCCTGGGCTCCTTACTGCCGGAGCTCCACTCCTGTGCGCTCCTACAGGAAATGACCCCTGGTTCTAACAAAGAGTTTGAAAGCACAGCGCCTCATTTCTCTAACTAAAACATTCACTGTCAAAATGTGTGTGGAGAGTGATTTGACTGGGAACCTGGCAGCATCACAGGTCTACACGGGGGCATTCCAGTAGTGGCATTTTGATTTTCAATCTCTTCCCCAATAACCCCCAGCAGCACTGACGTTGCCTGTTTTTTCACTGGTGCTGCACACCGGTGTCAGCAATTTCATTAAGCTATCCGCAGGGACCCCAAGATCTCTTTCAGTCATATAGTGACACTCAATAAATTATATTTTTTATTTATGTCACTGATCGTCGGGCTTTCTCATTGGGACTCAATGCGGATCACACAGAATAAATCCATGCAATCGACAGAGAGCGGGGCGGACATCCAACAGACTAATGCACATCACACCACTGCAGAGGGACCGGCCGTTCCTGCTGGGCGCCGCCGCCGCCGCCGCCGCCATCTCCGAGCGCCCGGCGCCCCCTGGCGGGTAGGAACAGAGATGCCCGGAACTACAGATAGGAGACGCGGTGAGGAACCCGGGTGCTTAAGGACGACGCGACCGGCTGCCGAGTGTTATTGGCTGAGCGGCACCACGTGGCCCGGAAGCGCAATTGGATCCGCCGGCCGTGTCCGCCTTCCCCCGGGCGGTGGCGGCATGGGCAAGAAGAAAGCGGCGGGGCTGGGCCGAGCGCTCATCCGGGACCGCAGCCAGCCCCGCGGGGGCCGCCGCGCCGCAGCCGGATGGGTGAGCGAGCGGCAGCGGGGGTTCGGCGGCGCTCCCGGGGACGCGGTTTTGACCCAGTCCCAGTCCCAGTCCCACGACGCCTTCTTGGGTTCCCAGCCTGACGGGGAGAGGGGGCAGCCCTCTTTCCATAGGGAGTAAATCCAAACAACAAGAGGAAAAAGACTAGTGTCACATAGAGATGTGAAGGCCTGGAAAAAACCCGGCTTTTTTTCCTGAAGCCTTCTTCGTTTTTTTCCTGAAAAATTGAAAAAAGAAAAAAAATTATGGAACGTTCTATTTTAACATGATGAATAAAATATTTTAAGACAAGATTTTCAAATATTTTCCAAATCATTTCTAAAAAATAGGTATGGTATCAGATTGATCTAATTTCTGTGCACTGAGGGCAAGCAGGGTCCTAGGTTACAATCTGAACTCTCCAATGCAAGAACAAGAGGCATTTCTTCCTTTAGGGGGTGCTATTGTCACGAGAAAAGAAAAAGGTTTCAGTTTTGTTTTTGCATGCAGGCGGGTATTCTGTTTGTAATAATTGTTTGGATACACTATATTTTTAATATGCTTCTTGTGATAATTTAATGCCAAGTAAAAATGTCCATAGTCATATTTTATGTTCCTAAAGTAACAGAATGACTTTCAATCTGGAAAAGAAAAAAAGAAGTGCTACTGTAGCAAGGTTTTTTCCAAGCTTCAAAATTTCTGGAAATTTTACATCTCTAGCATCACAAGAGTCCCAAATATACAAATTCCGCTAGTAGAAAAACACCATCAAAGATTGCCAAAACAATACATTAAACAATTATAAAGTTGGTGGTGTCACAACAACAACATGAGTGCATACTGTAACTATAATAAGGCATAATATGCAATATTTTCTCCTTTGAAAGTAAGACATAAAGTCCGTGTAGTCCGTGTTAACTTGATAGGAGGAGTCCCCATAGTCATAACATTTTCCAAACAGCCTTTGCAAAGACCCCCGTTCTAGATACTTGGAAGATGCGTTTCCTTTGAGTTCTTCAATTTCCCGGCTGTGTAAGTGGAACTGTGGAGAGATTTACACAAATGCCTAGCCACAAAAACACATATGAAAAACAGAATTGTTTAAAAAACCTGCCTGAAAAATACACTCACGCTGATTTCAGCAATTTCAACAGACCACATGGCTCATAGTGTAAGAAGCGAATCATAGGTTTTTGGGGTGTTGCCTGTGTACAGGGTGTTTGGGGTTGTTTGGTTCATGTGGAGAAGCCAGCCTTCCAGCCCTGGAGCAAAACAGGCCTGTTGGCTTTGCTGAGAGCCCATACCCTTTGGCTTCTCTTTTCCAACAGCTCCATACGAGCGAATTAAACGATGGTTACGACTGGAGTCGGCTCAATGTTCAGTCCATCACCGAGCAGAGCTCCCTGGAGGATTTCCTGGCCACGGCTGAGCTGGCCGGCACGGAATTTGTGGCCGGTGAGTACTTTGAACAGCTGCGGGCCAAATCTTGGCTCTTGTGCTCCTGTTGACACCCCCTCCCTTTTCCTGTGTTGCATTTCTCTGCAGAAAAACTGAATATCAGGCTTGTTCCTGCTGAGGCTCAGACCGGCCTGTTGACAGCCAAAGAAGCCAAAGAGATCCATGAGCTGCATGAGCAGAACAAGCAGTTCCTGCGGGTCCCACGGCGGTGAGTCTGTTGCTTAGTGGGAGTCTGTTCCATTGTGTGCATCTTTATATTTTGTGCTTGATCTTCTCGAGACGTGAGGATCAGCATGAGAGCAACAGAAGAGGTCGTGGATACTTGGGAGTGCTGCTCATGTGATCAGGTTTAACATCCACCTTAGCATAAGTACATAAAACACCGGCTCTATAGAGGACCAAGAGTCCAAGGAGAGTGGACAATTTCTGATACAGTCAAAATGCAGTATATTTTTTGATGCCAAGCTGCACATTACACCAGGAAATCTGTGACTGAAGTTGTGATTTCTTTAAACAGTCAAATGCAACTGGGGCGGGGTGGTAGTTATGGAGGGTAGCAGCAAGTGATTTGTGGGGCATTAAACCCTTTTCTTCTTAACGCTGTTTTCCTGATCTAAATTGCCTTCCCCCCCCCCCCCCCCCCCCCCGGCGCCTTTTCTGTTCCACAGGGGTGTGTGTGTGTGTTTACTTTCTTGCTGAGATTCAAGGCAGATTATGGGTTGTGTTATGGTCACATTGTAAATAGCATCCATGAAGAGAAAAGAGGAAGGCAATTCAGAAAAGAAAAAAAGAGAGAGAAAAGAGTTACATACCTCCCTACACACACACACATGTGGACATCTGTTTTGTCTCTCTTAGTATAATTTGGCTGTGAGAGGCGCACTGGTTACAGAGACGGTATAATTTTGCATCCTGTCTTTTATAAATAAAGGGCATTTGCTGTAGTATGAGACCAGAGCTAGGACCCACCTGAAGCCGCTTTAAGCGGAGTCAGGTCATGTTCCAATTGGTGTTATCTCCTTTCCCTGCCATTCAGTCTCCAAGGTCACACGCAGAGGTCTGTTACGTCCCCTGCTACCTAATCCTTCTGAAGGGAGATGCTGAAAGCAGAACCGGGGACCTTTTGTAACCAAAGCAGGTGCTCCATCACTGAGCACCTCACCTCCATTCTTGTCCAGCCTCTTTGGGGCTTTTCACATCACCGAAAAAGGAGATCCTCCAGGCCATCCGGGCAGTCCTTTTGCACTGTTGCCGTGTGCTACGAGTGATGCCTGGCAAATTGTTCAGTGTGATTTTTTTCTTTTCTGCCCAGTGTTTGTGGATAATTGAATAATTCCCTCCCCCTGTACACGTATGCTTTGGAACTGAAATCTTTGGGAAGGATGGTACTGCCTTTCCTCCCTGGCTTTTTTCTTTAATTTCTGCCGGGTCCCTTCGGGCTTTCCTCTGGTTCCTCCTTGACTTACCTAGCAGTTCTTTGGAACCTCTTCAGCATGTGAACATTGCCCTGGATGCAGAGAGACCCTTTGATCTATTGGGATGCTGTTGATCCTTGATGCAGCCGGTGCCATTTCAGCATAAATGTGCCTTTTCTGATCTGATCTGTGCTAGAGAAATAAAGAAAAGAGGCAGTACTGAAGTGGAATTTTTTCTGGCTGGTTTTTGCAGGCCGTATTGGGACAAACAAACCAGCCCTGAGTTGTTGAACCAAGCGGAAAGAGACAGCTTTCTCGAGTGGAGGCGCCAGCTTGCCCGGTGAGTGCGCATCAGCTGTTTCTGCCCATTTCATTCTGCGACGTGAGAAGCCCCTGCCTGTCTTGGAGCATCACAGCCCAATTTCCCTGCCAGGGCAGAATAAACACAGAACAGCTGCAGAAGTCCAGAAGCCCTCCCACTCTTGCCCCACAAGCACCAAGAAGACAGAGCATCACTGCTCCAGACAGAGTGTTCCACCTATATCTTGTGGCTCATAGCCATGGATGGACCTTTGCTTCAGATGTTTATCTAATCTCTTGAAGCTGTCTATGCTTGTACCCTCCCACCACCACCTCCTGTGGCAGTGAATTCCATGTGTTAATCACTCTTTGGGTGAAGAAGGTCTTCCTTTTATCTGTTCTAACCCGACCGCTCAGCAATTTCATAGAGTGCCCACGAGTTCTTGTATTGTGAGAAAGGGAGAAAAGTACCTCTTACCTTCTCTATCCCATGCATAATCTTATAAACCTCGATCATGTCACCCCTCAGTTGTCGTTTCTACAAGCTAAAGAGCCCTAAGCGCTTTAACCTTTCCTCATGGGGAAAATGTTCTATCCCCTTAAACATTTTAGTTGCCCTTTTCTGCACTTTTCCAATGCTACGGTATCTTTTCTGAGGTGTGGTGACGAGAACTGCACACTTCCAAATGAGATCGCACCATTGATTTATACAGGGGCGTTATGATACTGGCTGATTTGTTTTCAGTTCTCTTCCTAATAATCCCCAGCGTAGTGCTGGCCTTTTTTATTGCCGTTGCACACTGAGTTCACATTTTCAGTGAGTTATCTACCACGACTCCAGGTACTCCAGCTATGTGGCTGTTACTCCGAAAACAGCCATGGAGATAAGAGCTCTCTGGTAAATGGGCAATAACAATCCGCAAATTTGTTTTGTTCCTTGCCATGCTCAAGTTTAGAGGAAGAACAGAGGCTCATCTTGACTCCGTTTGAACGAAATCTGGAATTCTGGCGGCAGCTTTGGCGAGTCCTTGAAAGAAGGTGATGCTCTTCCCATACAGCACCCTGCCCCCTCCCCGTTCTTGGTGTGGTGGGAGGGGGAAGGACTGGTGGAGCCCCCCCCCCTGGACTGCAACTGTGGTGGGGGGATCACGGCCCAGTGTTTTGCAATCAAAAGTGCATTTCCAGAGACACAGCAGAGGGGCTGTTGGGTGGGGATCATTGGGGGGTGGGGCTCACGGGGACCAGCTGGCACCCTCCCCTACCTGCCCCGAATAGCCAGGCATCTCTGCTGCTCAGCTGCCACTCTTCTTCAAGGGCCCTTCCCTCTCGTCGTGCCGCTGGAGAGGGCAAGGGAAGATGGCAGCACCCCCTCTCCCTCCTCCTCTCTTGCAGCGACGTGGTGGTGCAGATCGTGGACGCCAGGAACCCCCTCCTCTTCAGGTGCCCCGACTTGGTGAGTGGAGTAACTAGGATCAGCCCGTCTTCCTCTTAATCTCACCCTCCACCCCACCCGCTGTCCCCCCCCCCGAGGGCTAGTGACACGTCCTGCTCCAAAGGCTGGTGTTCTGCGCACGTTCATCCCGGTGGCCATTCCCCCCCCCCCCCCGTTCCTTGCCCCGGAATGCAGGAGGCTGGATTTCAGAAGGGGGAGCCGCAACAGGTGGGGCTGCGCTGAAGGAGTCCCAGACCCAGAGAGCCGACTTGGAGGCTGACAAATCATTGTGTAAATAAGATGAACAAATACAGACAGGTGCAGATGAGCCCTGTGATTCCAGAACGAACGTGATAGAAACTGGAGTCGTCTTATCGATTTCTGAAGCTTGAATTAAAGACGTCGAGTATTGTAATAATTTGTCTTAGGACGAATCAGGTTTCAAGCTAGCAGGCAGAATGCTAAGGGAGCGGGAAGCCCCGCCTCCGAGAGGGGTGGGTGGGTGTGTGTGTGTGAAGTGCCGTCAGGTTGTTTCCGGCCCCTTTTTTTTGGTTGTTGTTGTTTCCGGCCCCTGATGACCCCGCGGGTCAGTGTCCTCCAGCACCTCCTGTCCTTCACAGCCTGGCTGAGGCCTTGCCAGTGGACGGCCCTCGTGGCTTCCTTGGTGGAGTCCCTCCGTCCATCTCCTCCCGGGTCTTCCTCTTGTCCTCTCGCCTTCAGCTTTCCCTAGTGTCCTTTCGTAGGTTTTGAGACTCCCTGGACTCACGTGCACACGCAGACGGTCACAGTCACGATCACTTGCCCAGAGTGCCTCTGAGCAAGTCACGTGCTTCTCAGAGTGGCTCTCTGCTTCCAAGTTCTCCCTGTGCCCCTCCGCTGCCCTGAGGTCCAGGTCCTGCAGCAGCCCAAAGGGCATGTGAGGGAAGGTGACGGGCGGCTCTCACAGCAGAGGGACGGCTGGTCCCAGGTGGGAGAGGAGACACCCCCCCCCCAGTGGAGTAAGGGGAGCCTTTCGCAGAGAGCTGGAGGGGGCCCTGAGCCCCACGGCCTGATCAAGGGGCCTCTTGGTGTGTGTGTGTGTGGGGGAATCTCTACAACACCTGGGGATTCTCCCCCCCCCCCCCGCATTTCAGAATGAAAGTTGCCCTTCTCCGGTCCGGCGAACGTTCCTTGGAAGGGACGGGCTCCTCTGGGCACTGAAGCCCCGCTGGGTTCGCGCAGAAGTACCTTCCTGTTGCGAGGAAAGAGGCCTCGATCCTTTAGCCCCAGGGCCGCGATGGGAACTGCTGCTGTGCGGGGGGGGG
>NW_015164676.1:71343-72226 GCF_001447785.1 Gekko japonicus
GGGGGGGGGGGGGGGGGGGGCTGCTGGAACCGGCCCTGCCAGCTCCAGGAAAGCAGTTGTGCGCGAGAGGGAGAATATCCGTGTGTGTGTGTGAGGGGATGCCGAGGCCCCCAGCAGCATGGCCGGCCCCCTGGGCTTTTTGCCGCCTGAGAGAGGCTGTTGCTCGGGGGTTGGTGGGCGGGCGGGCCTGGCCCCTGCCCGAGGGGCTGCCACCTCTGTCGGAGGGGGCAGGGGTTCCCAGTGCAGTGTGTGTGTGGGGGATGTCTTTCTGCCGGTCTCGATATGGGCAGCTGATGGGGGTTCTCTCCTGTTTCTGTCTCCCAGGAGTGTTACGTGAAAGAGCTCAGCCCCGAGAAGGAGACCCTCCTCCTCCTCAACAAGGCCGACTTCCTGAGCGAGGAGCAGCGCTCCGCCTGGGCCCGCTTCTTCGAGGGCGAAGGGGTGAAGGCCGTCTTCTGGTCGGCCCTGGCGGAGGGGAGGCGGCTGGAGTTGGCCTCCAAGGTAGCCGCGGGGAGGGACTCCTGGCTGAGCCATGGCACGGGGGGAGGGAGGGAGGGAGAAGGGTGGTGGTGCTGAGAAGATCTCTCGGGCTTTCCACGCAGCGTGCTCTCTGTAGGAATCATGCCATCGCGTTGAGCTGAGGGTTTTTCAAAGGAGAACCTTAACTTGGAGAGAGCAGCGGTTGTCCTTTGGATACCACCTGGCAAGAATGCGGTGGGGAGGGGTCTCTGGGAGGGTTTTGCTTTCACACACACACACACCCGGGGAGCCCACCAGAGCAGAGGCCTCCTTCTGGTCCGGCCTTCTGTTTTCTGTTGCCCCAGGAGGCCGGAGCAGGACCAGCGGGTTGAAAGTAGATCAGAAGAGTTTTTGGCTAAATGTT
>NW_015164676.1:72277-74644 GCF_001447785.1 Gekko japonicus
ATGGTGGGCGCTCCCCTCCTTGGGAGGTTTTCAAGCAGGGGTTGGGTGGCCGCCTGGCAGGCAGATCGTGAGAGGGAAGCTCGGCTCTCGTGGCTCCTTCTTGTGTGTCCAGGGAAATGCCAGTTGCCACTTTGGGGTCAGGAAGGAATTCCCCTCCAGGCAGGGTTGGCCCAGGGATCCCAGAGGTATTCTGCCTCCCTCTGGGCATGGGGCAGGGGTCACTGTGTGTGTGTGTGGGGGGGGGGGGTGGTGGTGGTGGTGGAGGAGGTAGCTGTGAACTTCCTGCACTGTGCAGGGGGTTGGGTTAGATGACCCCTGAGGTCCCTTCCAGCTCTCTGGGCGAGGTGTTGTGCCTTTGGTGCAGCTGCACAGCCTGTGTCCAGGTGGCGCAAGGCAGAGACCATGTGCCCTTCGCTTCCTCCCTCCCTCCCTGTGGCCCCAGCAGCGGCCTGGGATGGAGGGGCGGGGCGGGGGTGGGGCTCCTGGAGCACAGAAGGTGGGGGTAGCCCTGGAGGGGAGGGGGAGGCTCCTGCGCCGGATTGGCAGGCCTCAGCGGGAGAAGAGTGACCGTCCTCCTCACTGACCCCCCCTTTGAGAGCGGCTCTCTCTTTCCTTTCCCTCGGGGGTGGAGGCTGCGGAATGGCCCGGTCTGGATGCTGAGCGGGCTGGCCGGGAGGAGGAGCAGGAGCAGCCCTCGCCAGGGGGACCGGGCTCTCCCTCGTGGCCGGCCGGACGTGGAGAGCAGCCGAGCAGCTCGGAAGAGGACAGCGAAGAGTACCAGGACTGCGAGGAGGAGGCTTGGCTGACCTGCTCCGAGGAGGAGGAGGAGGAGGAGGAGGAGGAGGCGACACCGGCAGCAGAGAGCAGGGCCCCAGCTGGGTCCTCCTGGGAGAGCGGTGCCGAGGCCCCTGGGCCAGGGATCCCGCAGAGCCAGCCCCTCCGGAACAGCGGCCGCCTCGTGCAGAGGGACGAACTGCTGGAGATATTCCGAGCAGGGAAGAGGGCCAAAGAGGGCGAGATCACCGTGGGGCTGGTGAGTCGGAGGAGGGGCCAGAACCGGGGGTGGCCCAGGTGCCTCGGCGTTTGCCCCCCGTGAGGCGTGGCTGTTCCAGAAGGACGGGCCAGTGAGGCTAGCGGGGCCCCCCGCAGGCAAGATCCCGCAGAGGCCCGCCCGAGCCGGAATCCTCCTGCTCCAGGTGATGATGTGGGTCTCCCCTCAGGAGGGAGGGGGCCAGGGAGCCAGGGCGGTGGGTGGTGAGGGGGTCTACTCTGAATGCGAGGGTCTAGCAGTGGAATGGGAGGGAGCGCCTCTGAGCATAGGCAGAGTGGGGTTCACTCGCTGCAGCCGGCCACACTCCTGCCTTCCCCCCCTAGGTGGGTTATCCCAATGTAAAAGAGTTCGACCATCAACACCCTCCTGGGAAGGAAGAAGGTGTCCGTGTCAGCCACGCCGGGTCACACGAAGCATTTCCAGGTATGGCCGGAAGCGGCAAGCAGGTCGCTGGGCGGAGGGGGAGGAGGGGTCGGTGGGCGTGGGCATGCCTGACCCCCGATAGTCCACCTGTCCTGCCTCTGCCTGCAGACGCTGTACGTGGAGCCCGGCCTCGTCCTCTGCGACTGCCCCGGCCTCGTCCTCCCCTCCTTTGTGGCCACGAAGGCCGAGATGGTCTGCAGCGGAATCCTGCCCATAGACCAGATGCGGGATCACGTCCCCCCCGTCTCTCTCATATCCTTCTCGCTCTTTGCCGCTGGGGAGGGGCAGGCTGCTGCAGAGGGGGTAGGTGCAGCGGTTGAGCGTGGTTGGCTCTTGTGCGTGGGGGCGGGGAGGGAGCCTCTCTACTGAGGACCAGCAGCCTCGGGGGGAGGGACGGAGCCCCCCTCTCAGACAAACGGGGATGGTTGTTTCCACTGCTGAAAGCCAGCTGTGGGGAAGGGGTTAAAAGTGGCCGACTCTAATCTGGAGAACGTGTGTGTGGGGGAGTGATTCCCCCCTCCCCCCCCCATGGAGTCTGCTGGGTGACCTTAGGTCCCGTTGCCCTTCGCTCAGAGCTCTCTCCGCCCCACCTGCCTCACAAGGGGCCTGTTGTGGGGAGAGGAAGGGAAAGGCGACTGTAAGCCGCTCTGAGACTCTTTAAGGGAGAGAGAAACAGGGTATGAAAACCAGCCCTGCCGGCCTTCTAATGCCAGGAGGGCAGGAAGTGTCGTGGAGGCACTGCGCGGGGGGTCTGTCTGGCGGGCTTGGGAGGAGGGGGCCTTCGAAGCTGTGCTCTTGGGAGGGGGAGGAGGCAGCCAGGGGAGCTGCGGAAGGCTTGGGTGAAGCAGGGCCCTGGAACAGGTGGGCACAAGTGGCGGAGGGAGAGGCCCCTC
>NW_015164676.1:74682-86566 GCF_001447785.1 Gekko japonicus
CCCTCCCCTCTCCCCTCTGCTGTTGCTCCTTCCATTCCCAGCCTGCCTTCCGGCAGCCCCCGCAGAGCCCCTCCGAGTGGCTGCCTTGACCCCCTTCCCAACTCAGCTTGTGAAGCACTTTGAGCACCAGACTCTGTGTCTGTCTGTGTGTGTTTGTGTGTGTGGGAGAGGGGGGTGGGTGGCTGCAGCTGCCGGGAGGCTGCCTGCCGTTGGGCTTCTGGGCTGGGTCTGTTTGGACCCCGAAGTGCAGGAGGTCAAAGCGCAGAAGCCGCTAATTCCCAGGGCCCGAGAGCTGCGTGCCACAGGAAGGCGTGCCCGGCGCGGGGGGGGGGGGGGGGAGAGGGCTGCCCTGGTTGGGAGAAGGTGGGCTGTCTCCCCCGCCTCCGCCCCGGTTTGGCTCCTTCACTTGGACACGTGTGCCAGCGCATCCCGCGAGATGTCTTGGAGGCGACCTACAGCATCAACATTGTCCGGCCCCGGGAGGACGAGGTGCCCGACCGGCCGCCGACGTCCGAGGAACTCCTGACAGCCTATGGATGTGAGTCGTGCGGCTGGCGCTGAAGGACCACCGCCGCCGCCCGCCCCCGGGCTGGTTGTTGAGAGCAGGGGCTCTGCTGAGAGTTCTTTGAGGTTTTGGAGAGGAGAAGGGATGGACGCCGTACCCAGCCTTCTCCAGGGAATTTTTCATGGGAAGAGAAGTGCTCGTAGTCCAGCTGCAGGGGGTGGGGCTGTGGCCTGTGCTTGGAGGCACCTTGCTCTGTCCTCCTGGGACCAGCGTTCCCCCTAAGCTGAGTGAGTGTGGGTCGGCTCACAGTTCTTTAGCCTCCGGCTCACACATTTTTGTCTTTGCTCAGGAAGGAGGGCTCCACAGCGAACTAATTGATGATGCAGCAGCCAAACCACTCGCTCACCACTTTAATGCCAGGAGCTCACAAAGTAGGATTTTTGCTCACGAGACTCCACAGCTTAGAGAGGGAGCATTGGTCCTGGGCAGTGTTCCCTCTAAGCTGAGTCAGTGTGAGCCAGCTCACAGTTTTTTTAGCCTCTGGCTCCCACATTTTTGTCTCAGCTCAGGAAGGATGGCTCCAGACCAAATTAACTTATGCAGCAGCCAAATCCCTCGCTCACCACTTTAATGCCAGGAGCTCACAAAGTAGGATTTTTGCTCATGAGACTCCACAGCTTAGAGGGAGCACTGGTCCTGGTCCTGACCCCTTCCCTGCTTCTGGGGCTCCAGCGTCCGGCTCCGCCCGGAGGTCTGCCGGGGGGTTTCCTGTGTCCGCTTGCCTCCTGCGGGAACTCTCCTTCCCTGAGCCGGCTGAGAGGATTTCTGGCCTCGTAACGCCCATCTCTCTTCTCCCTTCCGCCCCCCCGCCCCCCCCCCCAGGCATGAGGGGGTTCATGACGGATCACGGGCAGCCGGACCAGCCCCGCACCGCCCGCTACGTGCTGAAGGATTACGTTGCTGTAAGTTACACGGGAAGTGGCACAGCTTCGTGGGCAGGGGGAGGTGCGACCCCCAAAGTTCCCACAGGTCTCTGGCTTGCGGTTTAAATGGTTTAGAACATGGATTCTTTGTCTCTGCCTGCATTCTTGTACTGGAGGAGCAAAGGTTGGTTGTGGGGATGAAATGGAATAGGGGAGGACCGTGTTTGCTGCCCTGGACTTCTTGGAGCAGGGAAGGAAGGGGGTTAAAACGAAGTTTTAAAAAAAGGCATCCTTATATCTATCTTTGGACAATGACCTCTGGGTATGGATCAAAGAATCTGCAAATGGGGGCCTTGGATAGATTTTTTTTGGGGGGTGTATTTTCTCTACGCCTGGGGAAAGGCCTAGGTTTGCAGAACTATGTTAAGTGTAAAAAGAAGGCTTAAAAACCTAGCAGCAGCCTCTGCTTCTTCAAGAAAAGGAAGCATGTTGTTGAGATCTCACGAGGCTGTGTTGTGGTGAGATCTCGGTGGCCTTCTGGGGGATTGCCGGGCAGCCCTGACCAGCGTGGCCAAGGAGTTCAAGCCTCAGGGTCGGCCACCAGGGGCCGGGGAGGGAAAGTCAGACTCACAAGGAAAAGTCAAGCTGGGTGGGTGAGGGGAGCAGGCAGAAGCTGCTGGGGGGGGGGGAACAAGAGGGAAGGTCGAGGGGGAGGGGAATGAGTTTCCCGAAACTCTCCGGATTAACTATTTCCGTTTCGTAGAGACTCCATCAAAGATCAACAACACAAAGATGTCATTCCTTATTTTTCAAAGAGCAATCCTTCCATTCTCAAAATATACAGTTTCTAATCCGTGCCATGGAATAAATTCTAATACATGTTTTCACAAAGCAGGCAAGCTAATCATAACAGGTTGGATTAGAAAGTTTTGCCGTCATTACCTTGTGAAGATGTCTTTGATTGTGTGTCTGAAGAAAATAAATGGACTTTCAGCATTACATGGAAATATAGGCTTTTGTGATATAAACTGCAGCCGTTTTTGCACGGTTTCCTTTTTATTTTTTATTTTATTTTTTGTGGTTTGCATGCCGGTCAAAGCCACGGGGGGGGGGGACCGAGTGTGAACCCGGATCCCTTTGGACTCTCCTCCTCTCCTCGCAGGGAAAGCTGCTCTATTGCCACCCCCCTCCTGGAGCCGACCCTGAGGCCTTCCAGCTCTGCCACAGAGGGGGGGCTGCGGGCAAAGGCAGGCTACCCCGGGCAGAGAGGCCAGCGAGCCGGAACCCGAAGGCCAAGCAGGTGGAGAACACGGTGGACCAGGCCTTCTTCCACCAGGTGAGTAGGGGGGCGTGGGGGGGGGAGACAAGCTCGGCCTCCGCGGTCACCTCCTTGCCTGCTTCTGCGGCAGGCCCACAGCCAGGGATTTCTATAAGATCACAAGATTTCATGGTTGGGGTTTAACTTTTATACCCAGAAAAGGAGGAGGAGGAGGTGGTGGTGGGTGGGGACTTGGCATGCTGCCCCATCCTTCCTGCCACTTACCTGTTAAAGGCTCCGGTGCCCAAAAGAAATCCTGGTGAGTGCTTGCTAATCACAAAGAAGTTCCAAAATCCACTTGGACTCCACGGCACACCCACCCACCCCAGTGTGCTTTAAAGGGGCCCGGTGAGTTGGATGGCCCCGTGGCACCAGCCTCCATCTGTGGTGGTGGATTGATGCACTCGGTTTGGCAGTGGCAAGCACGGGGGTGGCAGGGGTGAGCCACACGATGGGCACCGCCAGCCTCCCCAGCTCAGACAAGGAGTTGGGCAGCCGCACCGCCTCCTGCGCCCTCAAGCGGCGGGTGGAGCCACCCAGCCAGGACAGGACACCCACCTTCAAGCCTGAAACGGCGATCCACACAAAGAGGGCGGCAGCAGGGGATGTAAAGGGGAAGCCATGGGTTTCCCCCCCCCCCGCAGTGCCACTCCCCTGTGCCAGGGAAGGGCCTGTTCTGTGGGGTTTTGGCGGCACGCCACGGGCCACGGAATGTCCTGCTCCGGGCACTGCCTGGCCCCTGCCCTCCTGCAGCCGGAGAGTTCCTGTCGAGCGGCAGGTCCAGGAGAGGAGATGGCGGGGAGGGAGCTCCTGCTGCTGCTTCCCTTGCCTCCGCCTGGGGACAGCTGCTGGAGAGCAGGTTGTGGGCGGGATCCGTGGAGGGCGGAGGTCAGGCCCTGCTGCTTCCCAGCTTGGTGTAGCTCCGGCATCCTTAGCCTCTCCCGGGTTCCGTGCTGCAGGCCAGAGGAAGGCGGGGTGGGGCCTGGGGGGCTGACGGGCACCCTTGGGCCGCCGTGCTGGACTCTGCCCTCGCTGCCTTCTGTGGATGCTGGCCCCTCAGCCGGGGGGGGGCCCTTCCCCTGGCCTCCCTCCTTACCTAGCGGTGTAGCGGTTAGTGTGCTGGGCTGGGAGGACCCCGGTCTGAGCCCCCCCCCTCTGCCTGCCGTGGAAGCTGGCTGGGGTGGCTTTGGGCCAGTCCTCCTCCTCCCCGCCCGCCCGCCAGCCCTCCTCCTCCCCGCCCGCCTGCCAGCCCTCCTCCTCCCCCCACGGGGACTCCAGTCCAGCAGCCCCTGAGAGACCCACGAGGCTGCCTGGGGGGTGAGCTGTCGAGGAACGAGGCCCCCTCCCCCCTCAGGTGTCTGGCAAAGGAAGCTCCTCCCCACCCACCACCCGCCCCCGCCCGACTGCTGTGCTGCAGACCGAGGCCCACTCCCCTGGGGCGCCCCCCCCTCACAGGACTGCTTGGCGGGAGGACCGGGAAAAAGGGTCTGCTGAAGGAATCCATCTTTCTGGCAGGAGAGCGTCCGAGTCCTGACGCGGGGGACCCGGTCTCTGGTGGGCTCCAGGGCCGCCGAGGAGGCGAGCCCAGGCAAGCCCTGGAAGAAGCACGGCAACCGGAACAAGAAGGAGAAGGTCCGCCGCCTCACCAAGCACCTGGATGCCTGATGGACCTTCGGCGCCAGGCCTCCTTCTGGCTCGCGGGGGGTGGGTGTGGGTGGGTGGGGAGCGCATATTCCAGAGAGGACTCCCGGAGCACCGAGGACTGGGCACCTGCGTTGCTCCGGCTACAACTGAGAGCCGCTCAGGCGTCCCTCTGGCTGGTGCCTGGAGCCCCTTCGAGTCCCGCTTGGCAGAAGGCGGCCCCAGCTCTTTCGGAATAAAGTTTCCTTGCCTTTCCTCATCTGCCTTCTGTGAGTGCGTTGCAGGCAGACCTGCGGGACTGTGTGGCCCCCGTCCCTGCTCTGGCGGCCTGAGGGGGGGGGGGTCCCTGGTAGTTCATAGAGTCGTTAGCGTTGGAAGGGGCCCTAGAGGCCATCCCGTTCAACGCCCTGCTCAGTGCAGGGTCAGCCTAAAGGATCCCTGACCAGGGTTTGTCTGGCCGCTGCTGAAGGGCTGCCCTTGCTCCATGTCAGGTCCTGGTCTCTGACTTAGGAGGGAGGGTGTCCCCCCACAGAAACTCCCACGGTTGGGAGGCCCGGCTTAGCCCCATGCTGTAACGTGACGCTCACACGCCATGACGCCTTCATGCTCCCTCAGAGGGCTCTGGCCCAGACAGCCTTTGAAGGAAAGCGGGTCTTACGCCCCCCCCCCCTTTAGAGGAT
Organism: Gekko japonicus; assembly: GCF_001447785.1. NCBI lineage: Eukaryota > Metazoa > Chordata > Lepidosauria > Squamata > Gekkonidae > Gekko > Gekko japonicus. The sequence goes on from NW_015164676.1 coordinate 79,750, forward strand.
TCCAGGGTGTTCCAGAGAAGGGATTCTTTTGCAGGTGGATTTGCACATTTTTATAGGTATGAATGTGGTTTATGTTGTGTCACCCAGCTCAGTTAATCAAGGGGATTTCCAAACTGATCCAAGTTTCTGGTTAAGCTCAGAAAGCCTAATTGTTTATTTTTACTTGAAGAAGTGAGCAGAGTGACTCACAGACGCTCATACGCAGTGTCACAAATTCTGTTAGTCCTTAAGGTGCCCCTGGACTCTTGCCTTTCCGTCAGGACCTGCCCCGTGGGTGAGGGTAGGCTCAGATTCAAGCCCAGGAGCCCCTTGGGGGCCCCACAAGGTTCCCGCGGTGGGAGCTCTCAAGAGTCCACGTTGTGCTCTGCAGGACCACGGGCAGACGAGCGTCCACGGGCAGAGCCCAGCCAGTTCCCTTCACCAGGTAGGGTGTTTGAACTCTCGAAAGCTCCTGCCCTGGAACCCTGGGGGTGGTGGTGATTTCCTTGGTTTCTATCCTGCCCTTCCCCCCCCCCGATCTCTTAAGGTGCAGCCGGACTCAAACCTGGCTCCCCTCTGCGGATGTGTCCCTCGGGCCTCCTCCCTCTCTCCCGTCCAATCCTTCCTTTCCTGCATGGCTTTTGCTCAGCGCTCCCCCTACTAATTCCCGAGGGTGGCCAGTTTTGAGACGAGGTATCCGAGATGAGTTTTTGACGGAGGGTCGGGGGTGGGTGGTTCCTGTGTGCCACCGAGAGAGGGCAAAGACGGACAGCCGTAGCGCTGGCTACCCGCCCGCTGGCGTCTCTCACCGGACAGGGGGCCTGCGAGGTCAGAAACGGAGGTCTGCCTTTGACCCTCCGGCCTTTCTAGGTTTCCTGGCACTAAGGCTGGCAAAGGGCTTCTGGTGAGCTCAAGAGGTGTGTCCCTTTGGTTGCTCCTTCCTCATCAAAGGTATCACACGGATTCCAGTCTTTGGATTTTGTGTGGTCCAATATGGCTCAACAGCCTTTCAAAAGAAGAACTGCTTTTGTTCATGTCCTCCCCCCCCCCCCCCCCCCCCGGCACTGTTTTAGACTGTGAGTTGTGTGGGCCGGGGGAGAGCTGGAGACCCGCTTACTTATCGCCCAGCCTGTCCTTTTTTAAATTTTATTTTTGTTCTTTTATACTCAGCCCCCCTCGGTTGGGGAGGGGCCCTCTCTCCCATTCATGCTTCGGCCGGCCGACAATGGAGAAGGCCAGAGAAAGGAAGTCCTCCTCCTGCTCTGCTCTGGCTTCTCCTCCTGCGATAAGATAGCGGCGGTGCTCCCAGCCAGCGGGCAGGGCAGGGCCGGGCCGGGTCAGGCGGCTGTGGCTCTGGGGGGACGGGGGGACACGGGTGTGTGTGTGTGTGTGTCACGGGTTCCCCGTGGCCAGCTCCTGCTTGTACCCTCAGGCCTGTGTTGGGAAGGACAGAACCACCCGGGGGTCTTTCCACGAGCGAGAGGCCCCCGCCGGCAGCTGGGTCAGCCCCAGGCATTCGGTGCAGGAGGAGGGGAACGGCCTCAACATCAACGCAGGGTGCAAAATTCAAGCCGAAAGCAGGGGCATTCTGGCCAGTGGAGAGGCCAGCCGGGACCGAAGACCTCCTGGGTCTTTGCCATCTCCCCTTTGGGTGCCTGTGGAGGGCCGTGTTGTCTGTCTCCCCTCAGGGCTCCCTTTCTCCAGACCGAGCTTGTCCGAGGGGGACCCTTCGCCATCACTCTGAACCCCTTCCTGTCCGTCCCCGTCTTTCCTCAGGGGCAGAGCTCACAACCGAATAGGGGGCTCCGGGGCTGCTTGCGCATGGGGTGTGTGTGCGTGTTTTGCCCTCTGGCCAGCTGGCTGCCCCCATTGGGGGGACGAGGCGCTCCTTCCCCGTGCAACGTGGGGCTCCCGTACGTTGAGGCGGATCAAGGGAACACACCCTTTGGTTGGACTCGAAGGGGGATCTGGGGGGCAGAGCTGTGCTCCACCACCCCCTTTGAAGCCCTTGAATGGGCTCCCCCCTTTCCAAATCGAGCGGTGAAGGAGGAGGGACACGCACTTGCCTTGGCACTTCTGTGCCGGCACAAGGGAGGGGTAGCTGGCACAGGGGAGGGGTAGGTAGAGGGGGCACAGGCAGTAGGGGCACTGCTCCTGCCCACCTCCCCCCCCGCTCACTGTGTGCCCGTACGAGGGGCACCTCTCCCCAGCCCCACGCGGGAGCCCGGCTAGCACAGGAGAGAGCGGAGCTGGGCTCCATCGCCACGGGGCGGCTGCCTGGAAACTGCGCTCGCCTTTTTTTGCGGCTTCAGTGCAGATCCTTTTGGACCCAGAGAGCGGCCGGGCCGCTCCGGTCCCATCAGTCTGCCGCTCATCATCAGTTCTGCCCAACGCTTGGCTTCCACCTCATGGGTGGTGCTGCTCGTATTTTCCACCTCTTTCCCCAATCTGAGTGCTTCGTTTTGAGCGCTTAAGAGAGCCGCAGCCGGTGACTGCGGGAGGTTGGCAAGGGGGAGGGGGGCCTGCTGTGCGGAGTTCAAGCTCCCCAGTGTTTGGCAGGCCGGCTGACCGGCCGTGGGGGGTGGGGTGGGGAACACAGACTTGTTTACTGCACATTCTTTGCACTCCCATCTGTCGCTATCTGGGTTTTGCTTGTACACCACTGAGTCCCCCCCCCCCGTTTCCCCACTTTTCCCTAGCAGGCTCATCGTGGTTTGCACGGAGCTTATGCAACACGACTCAGCTAGAGCGAGCGAGCGAGCCAGGGTTGAGTCCTTGCCGAACATTAAAACCACACATCTAGACAGGTTAGGAGATCATACCCTGAATGTGAGTCAGCACGCAGCGTGATGCAGTAACTAAAAAGGGAAATGCAATTTTGGGCTGCATCAACAGAGGTATAGTGTCCAGATCAGGCAAAGTGATGGTATCGCTTTGCTCTGGTTGGCCCTCACTTGGAGTGTTGTGTTCAGTTTTGGGCACTGCAGTTTAAGAAGGATACCGACAAGCTGGAACGTGTCCAGAGGAGGGCAAAAAAGAGGGTGAGGGGTCTGGAGACCAAGTCCTATGAGGAAAGTTTGAAGGAGCTTGTTATGTGTAGCCCGGAGAGGAGACGACTGAGAGATGATATGATAGCTGTCTTTAAGTACTTGAAGGGCTGTCATACAGAGGATGGAGCGGAGTTCTGTTGCCTCAGAAGGTCGGACCCAGAACCAACGGGGTGAAATTAAAAGAATTCTCAGCTAACCCTTAGGAAGAACTTCCTGACAGGGTGGTTCCTCACTGGAACAGGCTTCTTTGGAGGTTTGTAAGCAGAGGCTAGCTGGCCATCTGAGAGCCACATGCTGATTCTGTGAATTCAGGCAGATCACGAGAGGGAGGGCAGGAAGGGATGTGGCCCTTTCTTACATGTCCAGGGTAATGCCGATTGCCACTTTAGGCTTAGGAAGGAGTTTCCCTCCAGGCCAGATTGCCCGAGGGATCCTGGAGGGGGTTTGCCTTCCTTTGGGCACAGAGCAGGAGTGACTGAGGGAGTGTGGGGGTTAGCTGTTTCCTGCATTGTACAGGGGGTTGGACTAGATGGCCATTGGGGGACCCTTCCAGCTGTTTCTTTTTTGGGGGGAAACCCCCCAGGTGTGTGGGGTGTTTAGTCTGCAACATGAGAGGTGTTGCTGGGGCTCAGTCCTGCCCAGCAGTTCATTCTTGATGCAGACAGTTTGGTTGTTGTCGGCCAGGCCCAGGCACTTCGCACATGCTTAGCAGCACCTTCCTCTCCAGCCAGATCCAGCGGAGGGCAGGTGCTCTGGTCAGCAGGTACAGGCAGCACCCAAGGTGTTTGAGGATCAACTCCACCTCCAAGAAACTATCTCATTAGCAGGATCATTAGATGCACACACACTGTATTCATGGACTATGAGAAGTATGTATGTTGTTTGGCTGGGAAAATGTATTTTACATATTTGTAAAGTCTTATAGGGGCTGTGGTGGCTCAGAGGTTAAGACACTCAGCTGCAGACTGAAAGGTCTGTAGTTCGGCAGTTCAAAGACCCAAGAGCCACATGACAGAGTGAGCTCCTGTCTCTGGCTCCAGCTCCTGCCAACCTAGCAGTTTGAAAGCAAGAAATCGCAAATAGATAAATAGGTACCGCTTCGGTGGGAAGGGAACAGCGTTCTGTGCGCCTCAACGGTTAGTCACACCAGCCACATGACCACAGACAAGTCTTCGGACAGTGCTGGCTCTTCAGCTTGGAAACGGAGGTGAGCACCACAACCCTAGAGTCGAATTCGACTGGCTTTCGAGGAAGGGAAACATTTACCTTTCAACTCTTATAGGGGCCCATTGAAGAAGACTGGCTCCAGCCCAAGCCCTGGAGGGATGAATCCTGAATTCCTGTGAAAGCCCCCTCCCCCTTCAGCCCCCCTCCTCTGCAGTCCTACCCATCCCACCGAACAGAGCAGGACTTCCTTCTGAGAAGACCTTCCTCCGCCTCCAGAGTGGGTCTGCAGCTCCATTCCTCTCTCTGGCCGGAGGTGCTGAGCTGGGGGGGGGGGCTTTGTGGTAGGCATGTGTGCGTGCGTGTGGGTCTCTCGGTGCCAGAAAGCGCTGATAGCATCTCTCTCCCTGCAGCAGCAGCAGCAGCAGCAGGAGCGCTCCTTCCCTCTTGATACGGGGCCTTATCAGCTCTGGAAGGGCCCCGGCCAGCCCCGGGCCTCTGTGTCGGCACGCCCGCCCACCCCAGCACAATGGGGCCGAGAGCGCCAAGGGAGGGGCGGTCTCCCCCCCAGCCCCGGCCCGGACAATGGCTTCAGCTGCCCCGGGGGACCAGAGCTGCAGGGAAGTCACGCGCCCGCGGGGGCCTCCCGGGCCAGGTCTCGCGCACTCCGGCTTCCCTCCTGATAAGAGCCGCCTGGGAGCCAGAGCGCCCCTTCTCCTGGGCCGAGGAGCCCCCCCCCCCAGCCTGCCCCTCGCCCTGCTGGCAAGGTCCCCAGGCAGATCAGACTGGGCGCACGGCTGCCTGGAGCAGGGAGGCACAGCGGCTGGGTCTCAGTCAAGCACGCGCGGAGGGAGGGAGGGAGGGGGGGTGTCGCTCCCCTCTTGCCAGGGAAGAATGGGGAGGGGGCGTTGAATATGAATCCCGGTGGATTCCGATCTTGTTGAAGCTGAAGCAGAGAGGCAGGAGTCGCCCCCCCCCCAGGGTTTCACCGGGGCCATCCCTCTGGTCCCTCCTGGCATTGCTCTTGAAGAAGAGGAGATTGGGTTTATACCCCGCCCCTCACTCCGAGCACCTGACAAACCCCTTCCCCTCCCCACAACAGACACCCTGTGAGGCAGGTGGGGCCCGAGAGAGCTCTTGAAAGAAACTGCCCCTGAGAGAACAGCTCTGGCAGAGCTACGGCTTGCCCAAGGTCACACCAGCCAGCTGCAAGTGGAGGGGGAGTGGGGAACCAAACCCGGTTCTCCCAGGTGAGAGGGTAGGGTGGGGTGGGCTGGTAGAGGAAGCAGCCGTGGAGCCTCGCTGTTGACTGCGGGGGTGGGATGGATAAAGAGCGGGTGTGAGTCAGGGGTCCGCAGCTACACACCTGCGGTCAGCCTTCCACCAACCCACCCCCTCAACCAAACAGACTCGGCTCTTTGACACGGTCTCCTTCGCACCCCACTTTCCTCTCCAACAGGGACCCCAAGGTGTGACCTACAACATTCTGCCCTCCCATTGACCCTGGGAGGAAGGCAAGGTTGAGCCCGAGAGAGTGTGGTTGGCTCAGGGCCACGGAGCCAGCGGCCGTGACAGGCCGGGGAGTCCAGCCGTGGCCTCCCAGAAGGTGGCCTCCGGCTCACATGCTTTGTCTTAGCTCTCAGGAGGGCTGGCTCCAGAGCAAACTCATTGATGCCGCAGCAGCCAAATTGCCCGCTCACAACTTTAAGGCCAGGAGCTCACAAAGCAGAATTTGGCCTCACAGGACTCCACAGGGTTGCTTCAGGGCACGGGCGATCAGACCCCGGGAGGAGTTCTTTTCCCCAGGGATAAGGGGTCTGCTCCCCTTCCGCCAGGCTCATGTTCTGGACAGGCAGGCCTGTGGCCGCCGGTGGGCAGTCGTCCAAGTGGCGCACCCAGCCCAGGCGGTCCCAACTCTCCTGTCTCCCCCCCCCCGCCCCCCGGGGAAGGAGCGTGGCCCCCAAACACCCTCTGGCCGCCACAGAGGCCCCAGCCATGGCATGCCAGCCGCAAGGGGAAGGCCAGGCCCGGTGGGGGCCAGAGGGCCCTTCTGACCCGGGGCATGGCAGAGCCTCCTCCCCAGTTTCACAGCCTCCAGGGGCGGACGAAGGCTCACTGGTGCCCCAGGCACTGACCCATCTTGGAATCACAGGACGTGAGAGTGGGAGGGGGACCTTGCAGGTCATCTAGCCCATCCCCCCCCCGGCCCTCTGCAGGGGCGCATCAGGCAGCGCCGCCCCCCTTCCACACTGACCGGGCGGCCCCTGGTAGTGGTTGACCTAATGCAGGTGGCAGCCATGCAAAAATCTTATTCGCCTGATAACACCATGGACACGGTACGAACCAAGCCAAAAGTTCTACTGAAACGCAACACAACCTCTATGGTAACATTTCACCAGGGGTCCCACCCCCACTCCCTCGCTCTGCCGAACGGCCCCAGCCCCCGGGGAGGCCCGACCCCGACCCGGCCGCAGGAGCAGCACCGCCCTTGTCGCCTCCCGCGGAACGGCCCGCCACGGGGTGGCCGGCCCGGCGCTCCACTTCCGCCCGCGCGCGGCCCCTGACGTCACTTCCTGCTGCGACGGGGCGGGGGCGGAAGGCAGGCGGCGGCGCGCGGATCGTGG
>NW_015164676.1:86932-101749 GCF_001447785.1 Gekko japonicus
GGCGCTGGCTGGCTGGCTGGCGGGGGAGGGGGGTAAGGGGCAAGGGGACCGGGGTGTCTGTGTGTGTGCAGGCGGGCTTCGCCCGGGGAGCTTCTTGGCGGTCCTGCCGGGATCTGAACCCGGCTCTCCGAGGGACGGGCGCGGCGCGGGGGGACCCCCACGTGTGTGTGTGTGTGTGTGTGGGGGGGCTCCGACAAGACCCCCGAGTCCTCCTCCTCCATCGGCCCGGCCCGCCTGCCTTCCTCAGGCTGTGGCGGTGGCAGCAGCAGTAGGTTAACCTTTGGCCAGTCGGGAGCAGGGCTGGGCCAAAGTGCCCCTGCCCAGGTGCTGGAAAGGCTGAGTGGATGCAAGGAAAGGTGTTGCCTCGGTGTGGTCCTCAGACACCCCCCCCCCCCACACACACACACTGGGGACTCCTGCTCCTCTCTCTGTGGTGGCGACGTCTGTCTGAGAGGCTGACATTTAAGTCCATCGGCAGGCGGGTCCTCGGGCGGCCTCTGCCCTTGTGCCTACGGTGCCTGCTGCCCCCTGGCTCCAGCCCCAGGCCTCTTCCGCCCCAGTTTTTCTGAGCACTGAAACCTGGCCCTACACGGATGGACCCCCTCCATTTTCCCTTTTGAGCTAGAGGGGAACTGAATTCACCACGGGGAGTGGCTCGTGGGGCATGGGTGCAAACGGTGCTGGTGAGCAGGGTGAGCCAGGGCAGCAAGCCACAAGGTGAATCCGTCCCACCTCAACAGGCCGTTGTGCTCATGGCCACCCTTTTCAGCAGCTGGTGAAGCTAGCAAAGGCCGTGGAATGCCCGCTCTTGAGCACCCGCTGTCCATGGTTCTGGGTTCAGGGCGTTCTGAAAGCTCTCCGGCCGCAGGCGGGGAGGCACCTTCCTTTCCCTGGGACCCCAGAGAGCCCCTGCTGGTCCCCTGGCGCTGCGGGGGGGGGGGGGGGCGTGGTCTGACTCGTACTCAGAGAGCTGCAGATGTCCCTCTGCCGTATTAAGAAGGAGGAGGAGGAGAAGAAGAAGAGATTGGATGTATCCCCCATGGCCCTTCACGACCCAAAGGAGTCTCAGAGCCGCTTACGGTCTCCTTTGCCTCCCCCTCCCCACAACAGACGGACACCCTGGGAGGTAGGTGGGGCCGAGAGAGCAGCTCTGAGAGAACTTGTAACTGACCCAAGGTCACACCAGCAGCATCATGTGGAGGAGGAGTGGGGAATCAAACCCCAGTTGGAGAGTCAGACCCAGTTCAAGAAGGGGCACCCTGCTGACTGCAGCTTCAGGAAGGGGAAGGGGGAGCGTGGCTGCTTGAGGCAACGTTGCATCGGTGGGACTGCCCGCGGGTGCCGGGTGAGTCTGTGATTCTAAGTAATCTGTACCAGCTGTTTGCTCCCCTGGCTCTCTTGGACATGGTGGGCAGCGGGGGGGGGGGCGTCAGTTGGTGATCCTCTTTTGGAAATACTCAGGGCTTTTTTCCCCTGGGGGAACACACTGGAACGGAGCTCTGGGACCTCTGGCAAAATTCTTTTTAAAATGTTAAAAAGTCCATACGTTTTTAGTGTACAAACTGAAAACTTTATTTCACTCTTGAGACTTCCAGCACCTCCTCCCCCCCCCCCCCAAAAAGGGGCCTTGGGAATCCTGCTTTCGGGCACAGCCAAGCATTGAGCTTGCCGGCGTTTTGGGCCCCAACTCAAATGCCGCGTTTCCCAGAAGTGTTCCCGTGCTGCTTTCCCATGCAGTCTTGTCCTTCATAATGGCAGCTATGAAAGAGATGTGTGGGCATCTCTGTATTTTTGGTGCTTTGGCCCAAATGAACGTGCAACAATTAAGCGGTGGAGGACTCGTTAGAAGTGAGGGTTGGGCAGCCTCGCCAGACTCCCTGGAAGTTGTTCTCATGACAGAAGGCGCGTTCATGAGCAGAGGTCCCACCGTGCCCCCGTGCCAGTCAGCCCCAGAGGAATGCGCTTCCCAATGGCTGGGCTTGAGGGGAAGGCCAAGTGGTTGGGGGACGGGTGAAGCCGATCGAAGCCTGCTGGGCCTCTCTGACTGGTGAGCGGCAGGAGTGCCCACCGGACCTTGAGGATCCTGGGGGGGTCGTCCACTCCCGGCTTGAAGGAAAGGCTGCACATGGCCGGAGCTCAGTCAAGTGAAAAACCAGTCCACGTAGGCTGGAGCCGCCCGCCCCATGCCTGCCAGGCACTTAGGCCTTCCTGGGAATCTGTGGAGGCATTTCCACTTTGGCCGCTGGTGGACCTTCAGCCTGGGCCTGCATGTCCACTGTTGTGGTGTGTGCCACATGCTGTGGATTCCACGACTGCTGGAGTATCTGAAGAGCCTGGATGTTGTAAAGGGGTGGGGTGGGGTGGCCCTGGCTGAGCGGTCAGTCCCTCCATACAAGCAGCGCCAGTTTTCCTGGACAGAATGTGGTGATTCTGCACGCGGGGCTCCTTGGGAGGGAGCCTCCCGGAGTCCGGTGGGGGCGATCTGTGGTCCTCCTGCTGGGATCGGCCAGTCTGGCGGTTGGTTCGGGCCGGAGTTCCGGGCTCCCAAGTCTGTCTTGCGGAGCAGAATGCAGCCTCGTTTCTTGCAGCCTTCTAAAACATCGCCCTCCATCAGGAGAATGCCCTTTTCCCAAATGTAAATACCATTTTGGTTTAGTGCCTGTTGGGTACAATAGTTTTCCTGAAGCTGAAATTCTGGAACAAAAGCCTGCATTATACCAGAGAGCCCAAGATGGGAAGCGATAAAGTGGGCATTGAGCAGAGAGCTTTGTTAGAAATTAGCAGGGAGACTTGTAAAATTTCCAGGTATTCATTGAGCCATGATGTCACGCTTATTGTAACGGGGCGGTTAGTGGAGTAAAGCGCGAAGCTTTGTTGGCCATTCTGCAGCTTGGCTGTTGCCGCCGGAGGAATTCCTGAAAGGGGCTTGTCTGTACTGAGGGTAGCCGCATCTGCTGCTGGAGCGGCAGTCAGAGGGTTCGGGTGCAGTGGTGCCCCAGGGGGTTGCGGAGTCTGTGCCACCGAGCCCAGCTGCCAAGCTCCTAGCTGCCGCCTGTGCCAGCCGGAGGCAGGAAGCGCTACGGGCGGGGGGGGGAGGAGGCTTTGCGGGGCTGGTTGGAACTTGTGCTTGTTACATGAAGGGTTAAGATAGGGATTCATCCATCGCCCATGTGTGCTGTAACGTTAACGTATGTGCAAGCACTGACAGGAGGCTCATGCCTGTGTGTTGTTTGTATGTCAGAAAGGAAAGCCGATTCTGATGTGAAACAACATGTTTCTACTTCTGCTTAGGATGGCACGGCAGTAAAATCGTGGCTTGGCCCCACGGGGACGTTTCTAGGTGCCACGCGGCAACCTGGCCCCTGGGATGCAGTGCCGCTAGCCTGGGGTCACTGGGCACGAAGGCATCTCGGGAGAAGAACGCCCAAACCGTTCTCGGAGATGAGGCAGCGGCATGACTTGGGTGCCCTTCCTTGGGGAGAGGAGGGCCCCCCCCACACTGTGGTCCATCCAAGTCCGTCTCTCGGCTCCCAAGCGGCTCATAAGAACATAAGAGATGCCAATGTTGGATCAGGCCAAAGGCCCATCCAGTCCAACACTCTGTGTCACACAGTGGCCAGAAATACCAGTGCCATCAGGAGGTCCACCAGTGGGGCCAGGACACTAGAAGCCCCCTCCCACTGTTGACCCCCCCCCAAGCACCAAGAATACAGAGCATCACTTGCCCCAGAGCCCCTATCTATACCTTGTGGCTAATAGCCACTGATGGACCTCTGCTCCATATGCCTATCTAATTCCCTTTTGAAGCCATCCATGCTTGTAGCTGCCACCACCTCCTGTGGCAGTGAATTCCAAGTGTTAATCACTCTTTGGGTGAAGTACTTCCTTTTATCCGCTCCCCCGGGCCTGTCCTGTCCGGTCCGGTTCTTCAGGATCAAGGCTGACATCTGGCCTGTGTGGCCCAAAGGCTTTCTGGTCAAGAGCGTCCTTTGAGAATTGGGGTGGGGTGTTCCACGTGGCTTGCCATCAGCAAGAGTGACTGGCTGCGTTCTGGACAACCAGCGTGATGTTGTGGAGCCTGAATGCGAACGTGAGACCAACACTGAGCGTGACTTTTCACCCGTGTGTAGAATGGCCCCGTTCTCTTCCAGTCCTGTTACACGGATCCAGCCGGTGCTAGAGTGCTGTGAGGGTGGCATTCTCTCTCTCTCTCTCTCTCTGCTTGCAGCCGCGAGGGGGTCTTGAGGATGGCCACCTGCAGCGTTGACAGAGGTCACTGTGGTCAACAGGGAGGTGTCTTGGCAGTGCGCAGCGTGTGAACCGTGGCCTGTGTTGGCTGAAAGGAGTGGTGAAGCCCGGCTGGGCCGTGGTGGGCAGCTGGCTGGGAAGAGAGAGAGAGCGTAGGAGGTGGGGGGTCTGTGGACAGGAGACACCAGGGGCCATCAGGAGGTCCAGCAGTGGGGCCAGGACACCAGCAGCCCTCCCACTGTTGCCCCCCCCCCAAGCACCAAGAATGCAGAGCATCCCTTTGCCCCAGACCGAGAGCTCCTATCTATACCTTGTGGCTAATAGCCAGTGAGGGACTTTTGCTCCAGATGTTTATCCAGTTCCCTCTTGAAGCTGTCCATGCTTGTAGCTGCCACCACCTCCTGTGGCAGGGAATTCCAAGTGTTAATCACACCTTGGGCCGGCCTCCCTCCCGTATGGTGCTCCTGGGATGAACGGAGCAGTCCTTGCCGGGGTACCAAGTACCAAGCCATTAGGAAAAGGGTGCCGGGCGCATGTCTCGTTGGACGTTATGGGAGTGCAGTGCCTTCTAGGGATGTGTCAGCTGTCCGTGTGGTTGCCCAGTGCTTCGCTTGCTTGCCACTGGTGGTGTTGTCGTCCCCCCCCCCACTTTTCCAGAGCATGGACAGGATTCTCTCCCCCCCCCCCCTTCCCCGTGCTCGAGGAGCCCTGTTGCCATTCTAGGAGTCCTCCACTTTGGAGCAAAAAGCGGCCTATTGTGCCGGGAAGGAAGGGCTTGGTCGGCCCTTGCAGATAACATCGGGGCTTCTGCAGGCCCAGGGGGTTGGGGGGCCATTTGTCCACTCTGAATAGGGGGAGCTGCAGCCACATCCTCCCTCCCTCCCACCCCCCCCTTCAAGCTTGCGATTGTGTGTGTGTGTGTTTTTAAATGCGCTAGACGAGCCATGCCAAGTGCTCTTTTGATAAGGCCGTTTCCTCTGGAGTCTCCTTTTTTCCAAAGGGCTCAGACAAAATAGTTCATTGGCAGGGTGTCCCGGACAGGTACGCAGGCAGCCGTGCTGCTCGTTAGGCGGAGATGAAAGCCTCGTCTGAGGAGGACGGCTGTGGGGAGCCTGCTGGTAAGACGCTCTTTACCTGCTTGCCAGCACATTTCTCTCTACGCACAGGTGATCTTCCTAGGTGGTTTACAAGAACCCGTGCGCCTCTCGCCTTGTGCATGCGAGGCACAGAGGGGAGTTCACAAGGACTCCTTGTGCCATTCGGCTGAGCTGAGCTTTTTTGGCGAGAGGGTCTGCCTCCCTCCCCTCATTTCTTTGCATGCTGGCCCATGCAAGTAAGAGACCTTTACGCTGGCCAACTAGAATTTATAAGAGGTGCCGAGTAAGGGATTGCTTTTGGGATATATGTCAAAAAATGCCATCTTGCATTTTTCTTCCGCCACCGTCAAGCTGACAGCCAAGTTACCCTTGTTCTTCCTGCTGTTCCCGCTCCTCAACCTTGCCGTGAGATGGACGTGCAGGATGGGACCGAGGCTTACGAGGAGGAGCGGGACACTCACACACCGTCCCGTTGAGAATGGCAATCGTTTTAGGGGTGGATTACAGCAGTATTTATAGGTCTCTCATCTGATTAAAGAAATCTCAGTAGGTTAATCAGCTGATCCATTAATTTTGTGCGTGACCCAAACAGCCTTTGAAGGAAAGTGGATCTTTGCCCCCCCCCCCGAGGATTCCTGGATGTTCCAGAGAAGGGATTCTTTTGTGTGTGGATTTGTAAATTTTTATAGGTACGTATGTGATTTATATTGCATCGCCCAGCTCAGTTAATCAAGGGGGATTTTTGAACTGATCCAAGTTTTTGCTTAAGCTCAGCAAACCTAATTGTGTATTAGGTTTACCTGAAGAAGTGAGCAGTGACTCACGGGAGCGCAAAAGCAGTGTCACAAATCCTGTTAGTCCTTAAGTTGCTCCTGGACTCTCGCTCTGAGATGTAGAATCTCCAGAAGTTTTAAAGCCATTATGTGTGTCTCTGTGTGTGTGTGTGTGTGTGTGTGTGTGTATGTAGCAAAGATGGAAAATATGGGGAGAACGGAAACATATGCAGTACGTGCATCATGTATGGAAGCGTAGCTAGCGCATGTCTACTTTTTGCTGTATTTCTGAAACTGGAATGTGCAGATCCCTTAGCCCTGTTCAACCTGTCGCTGCAGAAATGTGCAGCAGGTGTCTCAGCCCATCTTCGTCTGTGCAGCCTGGGAAAATGCAAAAGCAGCAAGTGCTGGGAATTAAGGACGACAGGCAAGGCTTTTCTTTTTGGGGGGTGCCGTCCAGCATTCTCCAGAAGCAGACAAGGTCCGTCGGGCTGGCAGGATTCTGGCCTCTGACTCTGCGGATCGCACCTTCCGGGCCTATCACTTCTCCTGAAACAGGATGGTAAAAGCTTGGTGGGCTGCTGGACAGCTCAGTTACTGGCATGCCGCCTGCTGGGCATCACTGCCCTCCCTCTGCTTCGGGACCTGGGGCACTGGCACGAGGGCAGCAGGGCTCATCTGGCAGCACTGGAGCGAGCTGTGGGTCCCGTCCAGGTCCCAGGCATGGCTGCCAGGTAAGAGGAGGAGGAGGAGGAGATTGGATTCATACCCCCATGGCCCTTCACTACCCGAAGGAGTCTCAGAGCGGCTGACAAACTCCTTTCCCTTCCCCCTCCCCACAACAGACAGACACCCTGGGAGGTGGGTGGGGCCGAGAGAGCTCTTTCGAGGACTGCTCTTTGAGAGAACAGCTCTGAGAGAACTTGAGACTGACCTAAGGTCACACCAGCAACTGTATGTGGAGGTGTGGGGAATCAAACCCGGTTCTCCCAAATTAGAGTCCGCGCACTTAACCACAGCACCAAACAAGCGAGAGCTAGTAGGGTATCTGGAGGAGCTGAGTTCAAATCCCCACTCTGCTATGTGGAAGCCGGCCGGGTGACCTTGGGCCAGTCACATGCTCAGCCTGGCCTACCTCTCAGGGTTATCGTGAGGGTAAATGGGAAGGAGAGAAGAACAGGGGGAGCCAACTTAGGTCTCCGTTGAGGAGGAAGGGTGGTATAAATGAGGTAAATTAGTAAATTAATTAAAAAATAAGTTTATTCCCCAGCATATGGGGTGATCAGGCAACCCCTTTTCCTTGTGGGTGCAGGTTGCCAAAAATGCCGGCCTATTTGTTTCTTCTGCTTCATTTAGGGCTCCACCACCACCTTCCTCCTCCATGCCATCCTCACAGCAGCCTGGTGAGGTGGTTCAGGGTGAGCCTGTGACGGGCCCCTGAGGTCACCCGGTGAGCTCCCGGGGCAGGGCGGGGGAGTCCGGCCCTGGCTCTCCCGGATCTTCGCCTGGCACTCCAGGCATGGCCCCACGCTGGCTCTCCGCTTCAGAACATGGCTTGAAAAGGCATTGGGGGCATCGTTCCGGAAGGGGGATTTTTGTCAGTGTTCCCCCCCCCTCCATTTTTCCTTTGGACTTTTTTTTTTTTACTAAAAGAGAGCCAGTTTGGTGTGGTGGTTAAGTGCGCGGATGCTAATCTGGGAGAGCCGGGTTTGATTCCCCACTCCTCCTCCGCTTGCACCTGGCTGGATGACCTTGGGCAAGCCGTAGCTCTGACAAGAGCATACCTTGAAAAAGAGCCGTTTCTGTCAAGAGCTCTCTCAGCCCCACCTCCCTCCTAGGGTGTCTGTTGAGGGGAGGGGAAGGAAGAGGAGTTTGTAAGCCCCTCTGGGACTCCTCCTTCGGGTAGTGAAGGGCCATGGGGCATCAATCCAATCTCTTCTTCTTTTTTAAAGACCGGGGAGGTGAGAGAGGCAGGAGGGTTACGAGCAGGTGTGTGTGTGCGGGTGCCTTCCCTGTCAGATGATGTTTTTCTGCCTGTTGGTTTTCGATTAACTTGTGCCGGGGCGTGTGGTTGATCGTGGCTGGCGGGGGGAGGAGGGAGGTTGCGGCCCGACATCAGCCTCCTTGGGCCTGCGCTCTGCCCCGGGCCCTTGCCGGCGCCCCCACCCTGCTGCTGGCGCTCCTTGGCCCGGGTTGCGTTCCCTGCCCCTCGGCCTGCTGCTCCCATGCCCCCCCCCCCGCCTGCCTTCGGACAGGAGATCCCTCATCCCGTGCCCCCTGGGTCGCTTCGCCCGGCGGCGGGGGGGGGGGCGGGTCTCTCGCCTGGCAGTGTGCTGAGGGGGGCCCTTGGGGGAGAGATGCTTGCTGCCAGCATGGCTGGCCGTCTCCTGCACCAGACCAAACTCCTCAGGGGCCCAGAGAGCCCGGAGCGGGTGTGATGCTCCTCCGCGGGGGGCCCTTCCCTTCCCTCCCTGGAGAAGGCACTCCGGGTCTCTCCCACTGACCAGGGCTTCCTTGAGCTGCAGAGATCTGTGGTCCTCGGCCTCTCCGGAGCTGGGCCTTGACTTCTGCCTCCCCTTGGAAGCTTGGATCACCCCCCCCCCGGGGAAGTGTGGGCCCAGGCATGTTTACTTCGAAGTAAGCCCTGCTGTGTCCAGTGGCTCTTGCTCTCAAGTAAGTACTCACGGGCAATGCTCCCTGTAAGCTGTAAGCTGTGGAGAGTCTTGTGAGCAAAAATTCTTCTTTGTGAGCTACTGGCATTAAAGTTGCGAGCGAGCGAGCGGGCTACTGCATAAATGAGTTGGCTATGGAGCCCCATCCTTCCTGAGCTAAGGCAAAAATGTGTGAGCCGGAGGCTAAAAAACTGTGAGCTGGCTCACGCTCACTCAGCTTAGAGGGAAGACTGCTCACGGGGTTGCAGCCTTGCTTTTTGGAAACATCTGTTCCGGTTATCTTCCTCTTCTCCCTTCTGTGAGTCCTTTTCTCACCTCTTGCTTTTTAAGCAATATCTAGACGTTACCCCCCCCCGCCCCATGGGACCTGTGGGGGCTGCTGGAGGGTAGCGGGGTGGGTGGGGGTTGGCTGGATGCGGAGAACTTATGGCCGGATCTCAGGACTGGGACCTTGGGGGCTTGTCTCCCTGGTAGAGATGTGAAGGCCCGGAAAAAAACCCAGAAAAATTCAGGGGAAAAAAGTCGTCCCCCCCCCCTTTTTTTCCCTAAAGCCTTTCTGTTTTTTTTCTGAAAAATTGAAGAAAGAAAAGAAAAGGAAAAAAAATGATTATGGAACATTTATTTTAACACGATGAATAAAATATTTTAAGACTAGGTGTTCAAATATTTTCCAAATCATTTCTAAAAAATATGTATGGTATCAGATTGATCTAATTTCTGTGCACTGAGGACAAGCAAGTCCTAGGTTACCAACTGAACTCTCCAATGCAAGAACAAGATGCATTTCTTCCTTTAGGAGGTGCTGTTGTCACAAGAAAAGAAAAAGGTTTCAGTTTTGTTCTTGCATGTGGGTGGGCATTCTATTTGTAATAACTGTTTGGATACACTGTATTTTTAATATGCTAGTTGTGATAATTTCATGCCAAGTAAAAATGTCCATAGTCATATTTTATGTTCCTAAAGTAACAGAATGACTTTCAATCTAGAAAAAAAAAAGCGATAATGTAGCGTTCCCCCCCCCCCAATTTTCCTGAAAATTTCCACCCCACCAAAAAAACCCCCCGGATTTTTCCCCCGAGCTTCAAAATTTCCGGAAATTTTACATCTCTACTCCCTGGGGCAGCCCTGCTCTTCTCCTCTGGTGGTCCCAGCTGGCATTTGGAGGAGGGGGAGGGCTGGCGGAGACCCTCCAAGCAGCGCAGCCACTTCTCCTGGAATCCCTCTGGGAGGGTCTGGAGACCAAA
Organism: Gekko japonicus; assembly: GCF_001447785.1. Classification (NCBI taxonomy): domain Eukaryota; kingdom Metazoa; phylum Chordata; class Lepidosauria; order Squamata; family Gekkonidae; genus Gekko; species Gekko japonicus. Next base: position 96,967 of record NW_015164676.1, read on the forward strand.
GCTCCCCCTAAGCCGTGGCATCTTGTGAGCAAAAAACTCTACTTTGTGAGCTCCTGGCACTAAAGTTGTGAGCGAGCGATTTGGCTGCTGCATCAATCAGCTTGCTCTGGAGCCCCATCCCTTCCTGAGCGAAGACAACAATGTGTGAGCCGGAGGCTACAAAACTGTGAGCTGGCTCACACTTGCTCAGCTTAGCGGGAACACTGCTGGAGACCCTTGTGAACAAAATGCAGAGCTCTGGCCAGGAGCTCCAAGGTTCGCAGAAATGCCAAGGGAGCGGTACGCGAGATCCAGGTTTACCCACAAGGAGATTTTAGTAAAGCGTTGAAACTTACAGGAAATGCTGGCGGAGCTCCCACCAGCTGGGCCTCGAGCGCATAAATGTGGAGCAAAGCATGCCAGAATGTGAGACCGCAGGCGTGACTAAAACCGGGCGCCTCATGCACTTTTGGGGGAGCCGGGCCTTCTTGCACCTGGCCCCCAGTGGGTGGGTGGGGGAGGAGAAGACACAGCCCAGGCGTTGAAGATGAGGTGGCCGCTGGCAAGCATGAGCAAGAGGGGAAGGCTCCGTCCTCCCACAAGCCACGGGGCAACTTGGCACCAGCATGTCACAAAGATGGAGTCATGCAGGCCATGCAGCCACTGTAGGGGGGGGGAGGGCAGGAGAGGGAATGGAGGGGAATCGTCCCATCCTGTGCTGGCGCAGGGAGGAGGAGGAGGGGGGGATCTGGCCCGCTTCCCTGTAGCATCTGCCAGATGCTGCTGTCTTGTGATCAGTGTTCCCTCTAAGCTGAGTGAGTGTGAGCTAGCTCACAGTTTTTTAGCCCCCGGCTCACACATTTTTGTCTTCGCTCAGGAAGGGATGGGGTTCCAGAGCAAACTGACTTAGGCAGTAGCCGAATCGCTCGCTCAAAACTTTAACGCCAGGAGCTCACAACGCCAGGAGTTTTTGCTCACGAGACTCCACAGCTTAGAGGGAGCATGGCTTGTGATCCACCAGGGCCCCCAGGCCCTTGGAGAGGTTTCTTGGGATAATCAGTCGGCCGTTGGGGGATGTCAGGGGCAGGTGTGTTCCTTGCGTGCATTTCCCCATAGGCTCCAACCAGGCTCTGCTTAGTGGTGGTGAGGTGAGAGCGTCAGCTGGAGTCTCGTGGAACGGGCGCGTGGCTCAGGGTGGGTCCGCCTGGCCCAGGCCTCTGAAGGCCCCGGCCGCTGCCCAAGGCAGGAGGCGCTGGAAAGGGGCCTCCCTTACTCTCCTGGGGGCCAGGCTACGTCGGGGCCATCCGGGGTCTGTGAGGTGCTGCTGACCTCATCTGACCGGAGACTTCCGTCGTGGATGGCGAAGAGGAGCTCCCCGAGGCGGGGGACACGTTTCACGGAGGGGCTGTGCCTTCCCTCTACACCTCTGTGCCCCTGGAACGGAGCAGGTGGTGGTGGTGGTGGGGGAGTCACTGCTCTCCCGGTCACTTGTTGTCTTCTCCGGCTGAGGGTGGGTTCTGTCTCACTTGGGTGGGCCTCAATCCTCTCCCCCCCCCCCGTGAGTCCAGCCCCTCGCTCTTCCAAGGCAGACTCCTCACAGATCTGGGCTCTCCCACACCCTGCCCCCCCACAGGGCAAAGTGGATTGGCGGAAGTGACTGTGGCTAAGCGATGAGTGGAGGCCTGCAGGAGGAGGAGGAGGAGGAGGTCAGGGTTGATCCAGAGCCCCTGGGGCCGCCCCAGAAGCTCAGGTCCCGAGCGGCTTCTGAGGCTTCCTGTGACCCCACCGGCCCGCGGGGGGCCTTGGGACAGAGGAGGGCGCCTGGGTCCTGGCCTGGGTGGGGGCCACCGGCACAAGGCTCCTCCTCCGGCCCTTTCGATACCTGTGGCGGGACATCCTCTCAGCTTGGCGTTGCCTGGACGCTGCCGTGCCGTGGAGGGCGGAGCCACGTACATTCTGGGGAGGGGTACGTTCCGTGATGCAGTGCCCACTGTGCAGGGCATCTCTTCATCTGAGGAGTAGGGGTGATAGGCATGCACTCAAAACCCAAATAACGGGCTGGAGAGGGGGACGGGCCGACCGTGCTGTTTGCTTGTCTGAGAAATAAGGGCCCGGGATGGTCTCTTTGCCAGGGAGCTGGGTGCAGGAGGTGGGGCTCCCCGGTGGCCTCCTCTGGCCTCTCCGGGGCCCGGGCTCCCTCCTGCTCTGCTCCCCATCACACCCTTCCTCCGAGGAGCGTGGGGCTCCACACCGTCTCCCTGCTGTATGTTTTCACACCAGCTCTGCGAGGTAGCGGAGGCTGAGGGAGAGAGCTCCTTGCGAGCCTCACAGTGGAGGGGTTCGATCCGAGTCCGGAAGCGCCTTAGAGACCGGCAAGATTTCCAGGCCCCTGGGCCCCGTCAGAGGCACTCCACAGAGAGCTAAGTGGGGATTTGGACTCAGGCCTTTTGGTCATAGCCCAAGACCCCAGCCCCTCCCTCGCACGACCGCCCTTGTTTCCCACGTCACAGGCTTAAGATTGGTTTCTCTAGAGTGTGGCTCCTGCTGCAGGAATTCAGTCAGTCTCCAGAGGACAACCCACTCTTCTCCGGTGTAGTTTGGTGTCGTGGTTAAGTGCGCAGAGGACTCTAATCTGGGGGAACCGGGTTGGATTCCCCACTCCTCCTCCACTTGCACCTGGCTGGATCACCTTGGGCAAGCCGTAGTTCCGTCAGAGCTGTTCTCTCAAAGAGCAGTCCTCGAAAGAGCTCTCTCAGCCCCGCCTACCTCCCAGGGTGTCTGTCTGTTGCGGGGAGGGGGAGGGAAAGGAGTTTGTCAGCCGCTCTGAGACTCCTCTGGGTAGTGAAGGGCCATGGGGTATGAATCCAATCTCCTCCTCTTCTCTTGGGGAGGAAGGGGGCACAAGAAGCCTCCCCGCCTCCTTCCAGTTGGTACTGGGGGCCTCTGGCGGCATTTGCGAGCCCCGGGTGTGGAGACGACATGGGCCAGCGTCACTCACGTCCGTTTCCTTCTTTTCCCGATGCAGGCTCTCTCGTGTCTGAAGAAGCCGAGGATTTCCGGGTCTCAGCGGGGAACATGGACAGCGAGGGGAAGCTCATCAACAAAGGCGAGGAAGAGGAGATGGTAATGGGTGTTTCTCAGCCGCCGAGCAGGCATGCCGCCTTGCCTTCCCTCTCTCTGGAGCAAGTGGCACCCGTGGAACTGGAGGAATGTGGCACAGAGTGCTCCTTGCTGTGGAGCCGGGGTGGGGTTGGGCCTGTCGTGGGCCAAGCCTTGCTTTGCAGTCCAAAGGGCGTTGTGCTTCTTCAGAGAGCCCGTCTGGGGCGGAGCGCTGCCTGCATGGGCCCCGGAGCGGCCTCCTTGCGGGCAGAGTGGCCTGGCACCTGCCGTGGCACCTGGTGGCAGTGTTCCCTCTAAGCTGAGTGAGTGTGAGCCAGCTCACAGTTTTTTAGCCTCTGGCTCACACATTCTCGCCTCTGCTCAGGAGGGGATGGGGCTCCGGAGCAAACTAATTCATGCAGCAGCCCAATCGCTCGCTCACAACTTTCATGCCAGGAGCTCACAAAGTAGGGTTTTTGTTCGCAAGAAGGCTCCACCGCTGAGAGGGGGAGGCTTGGTCCCGGTGGCCTCTCTGGATCCTTGGGCAGAAGCCCCGCTCGGCTGGGCGGCCCCTGCCGCTTTCCTCCAGCTTCTCAGCCCGGCCGCTCTGCTCCTGGCCCGAGTCTCTCGGCTCTCCTCCCTGCTCCGGCTCCGGGACTACGAGGGGGGCTGCCCGGCCCTCAGGCTCTCGGCCGGTACTGGGGTCTGGAGCTTGCGGTTGCCCTCCCCTCCTCCGGGGAGACCCGCAGTGCTCCTCTGGCCTCCGGGCTGGATTAGTCAAAGGCGGACGGACCGGATTGGACCGGCAGCCGTGGCTCGATATGCAAGATCCCCCCTCTTGGCCAAGCTGCCGGCCCCGCTCCACTCCACGGCCGCTGCCCCCCCCCCCCGTGTAATAGGCATAGGCAGCTTCCTTTTATCGTGCACATTCTTATTCAGGGGTCCCCGGCTAGGGACACGCTTCATGTTTTTTCCGTGCTAAGTGTGCCCCCTGAAAAGGAGGGGTCTGTGTGTGTGTGTGTGGGGCCCCCTGAGCGTATAGCCCCTGTCCCTCGGCCTCTTCTTGCGGGGGGAGAGCGGTGTGTGGGGGGGAAGTGCGGTGCAGGCCCTGCTCAGTGCTGGACGGGGGGAGGGGGTTTTGCACTTTTTGGCCACCGTGTGACAGACAGAGTGTTGGACTGGAGGGGCCACTGGCCTGATCCAGGATTGGCTTCTCTTCTGTTCTTAAGGCAGCCGTTTCCTCGCCCTCTCGGTCTCCCGTAACGCGGAGAGGTGGGGAAGCCCGGTGGCGGTGGCGTGGAAGGGTGCTCCGCTTGCCTCCTGGCCCCTCTTCTTTGCAAGAGCTCTGCCGTGGCCTCTGTGGCCTTTTGCTGTAGGCGACCCGCTGGGCCTTTCTAGCAGGGGAAACCAAAGGCGGCAGCCCTCTGAGTTGATCGGCAGGCTTCCCCCCAAACATGCCCCGGTGGGCTCCAGGGCCAGGAACTGCCCCATAGAGACCGTTGGCCTGCAGCAGGGGAGACGGCCCTTTCCCAGCCCCCCTGCAGGCTTTCCTGCTCTTCCCAAGTTGCAAAGTATCTACCCCCCTTCCGGCCACCGCCCTTGTTGTGGCTGCTGATGTCTGCTCCGGTCGTCATTCGGGGCCGGAGAGGGGGCAGGCCAGACCAGCCTCTCTCTCGGGGGGGGGGGGTCTGCCTGGGGGCTCCTG
>NW_015164676.1:101781-107855 GCF_001447785.1 Gekko japonicus
AAGCCACCCCCAGGGGGGCCCCTGCCGTTCCTGCCCCGGGGGGGGGGGGCAGAAGCGCCACCCGGCCCCTTGGGCTGTCTCCTCCTCCTCCTCTCCCTCCGGAGGGGCTGCCGCGGCCAGAGTCCCTGACGGGGCTCCCTGTCGCCTCCTGCAGGAGATCTACGGCTACGACCTTTGCCGCTGGAAGCTGGCCTTAGTCGCTGGGGGGGCGCTCTGCACAGGGGGGCTCCTCCTCCTCCTCCTCTACTGGATGCCCGAGTGGCGGGTGAAGGCGACCTGCAGCAGGGCCCCCCTCCCGGGCTGCCAGGTGGTGCTCCTGAGGACCACGGTAAGCGCTGCTGCCCCCCCGCTCTCCGGCCCCCCCCGCCTCGCCTCCTCGCTGAGCCGTGGGGCAGTCTCTGGCTCCGGGAGGCCGGGGGTGTGTGTCCTCGTCTGCTCTTGCCCGAGGGAGGCCTGCTTGGTCCGTGGCCTCTTGGGCCGCTGTTCCCCTGGGCTGGGCGCAGCCGTTCCGGAAGAGTTTAGAAAGCCTCTTCCCTCCTCCCTGTTTCCCAAGGACGAATTCCACACCTGGTTTTGCGCCAAGGTCCGCATTGTGCTTTCCCTGGGATGCCGTCCGCTGCAGACGCCAGCCTCTGTGGCCGAGGCGGTGGCCAACGGCGTCACTGACCGTCTGTGTCCAGAGGCCTCTGATGAAGAGGACGGACGGAACCGAGGCTCCCGGGGTCACCTGCAGGAGGTAACCTCCCCCCCCCCTTTGCGGGATGGTTCTCCGGGTGGCCTCCGTCACGGGAGTGCAGCCGTGGGCTGTGTGGGTGCTCCCTTTGCTCTCTAAGCAGCCGGTGAGCAGCCCACCCCCCCATCTAGCTAGCCCACCCCCAGCCAGGGGGAGGGGTCGATCCCCAGAGAGGGCTGCCTTAGCAGGGCCCTGCTGGGACCGGCGGCACCAGTGCAGACCTTTGCCCGTGGCGGTGAGCTGGAGAGGGCCAGTTTGGTGCCATGGTTGAAGTGCGCGGACTCCCATCTGGGAGAACACGGAGCACGTGCGACACGACACAGCTAGAGCGAGCGAGCCAGGCAGGGCTGAGTCCTTGCTGAACATTAGAACCACATATCTCGGCAGCTTGGTGTAGTGGTTAAGAGCTGTCCTTGGAAAAAGAGCCGTTTCTGTCAAGAGCTCTCTCTCAGCCCCCCGCCTACCTCACAGGGGGTGTCTGTCTGTCATGGGGAGGGGAAGGGAAAGGAGTTTGTCAGCCCCTCTGAGACTCCTCCTTCGAGTAGTGAAGGGCCATGGGGCATCAATCCAATCTCCTCCTTCTTCTGGAGGCAGAGGCAGCCCTCAGCGCCCCCTTCCTCCGGGCCCCTGGGCCGCGCTCAGCTTCTCAGGCTGGAGTGCAGAGCAGGTCCAAGTGGGGCTGTGGAGCAGTGGGGCGGGGCACCCCCCCCCCCTGGTCTCCCGCTCTCCGCCTCCTGCCTTTCTGGAGCCCGGCTGCCTCCCCCGAGAGGGGCACCAGGGCCCGCCTGGCAAACTCCCCTCCCTCCTCTGCCTTCCAGATCCGGCATTTCACCCACCACAGCGTGAAGTACTTCTGGGACAAGGAGGCCCAGAACTTCGGCTCCATAAAGTAAGAGGTGCTGCGGTTTTCTGTCCCTGCTTGGGGCTCCCCCGGAGGTGTGAGGCGGGAGGGGGAGGGGGAGCTGCCTCTGCCGTGTCTTGGGGAGGGGGGAGGGGGGGACACGCTCCTCTCTCACCCGCTCACCCCTCCTTCTGCCTCAGGGGCCTGGACGAGTCCGTTCCCTGCGCCTCCGTCCATCGCGAGCACAGCGCAGGACTCACCAAGGGGATCCGCGACTACAGGTACCTGCCGCGAACCTGGTTCTGGTTAACAGACCACGGATGCACGGGGCTGGTTGCTCACCTGTGGGCTGGGGGCCGCCGTGGGAGTGTGTGTGTGTGTGTGTGTGTGTGTGTAGGCCGGGGGCTCGATGCTTTCCTGTCACAAGCAACTCTGTGCTGCTCGGTCTGAGTGCCAAGCCTAGAGACTGAGAGATGGGTCCTCCCAGGTGCTTTGCCGTTTCTAGCTTCTTCGGAACGGTCAGGACTGAAGGGCTGTTTCTGGCGCCTTGGGGCGTGGCGCCCACCTCAGCACCGTCCGCTTTTGCACAAATCTGTGCTTGTCAGGACGGCTTGAGGCAGCCGGGCCTTTATTGAGCCACTGACTTTTCAGAGTGCCTGGTGGGGGGCATCCAAGCCCACAGCTCCCGGCGCTCTCCCTTCCAGACCTGCGTTTCTCGCCGGGCAGCAGCGGGGGGGGGGCACTGAGTTGCAGGCACATGGCAAGAAGGGGTGGGACATCAGTCACATGACAGGAAGAGGGAGAGCCAAAGTGGTGCACCGGCAGATGGAGAGTGGAGTGACCTGCTGCAAGTTCTTGTGGGGCCCTCTCTGGTGGTGTGTGGGGCTGGGGGGGGGAGAGCGTCAGCTTCCCAGTACCTGTCCTGAATGATGCTGAGCTCCCCCCCGTCCTGCTGTTCTCCCCCCCCCCGAGCGGCTGGAGGCGTGGCCCCCCGCTCTTGGCACAGGGTCACTCACAGCGGGGCTTGACCGAGGGCTTTATTCGAGATCCCGCCTTTCTGGTTGAGACTCAGGGTGGGTTACAGAAGGCACAGAAGGATGTCTGTCTGTCTGTTGTGGGGAGGGGAAGGGAAGTCTGTAAGCCCCTCTGAGACGCCTTCGGGTAGTGAAAGGGCCATGGGGTATAGATCCAGTCTCCTCCTCCTCCTCTTCCTCTAAAACGAGGCCGTCACATAGCAGGAGTTATCCAGGAGACACTGCAAGGGAAGAACTGGGATTGCTGAAATCAGACACAATGCCAGAGAATTATCTGATGGCACACGGAGTGGAAAGTGCCATCAGGCCGTGGGGTCTTGGAGGCAGGAGAGGTCCGGAGGTGGCGTGCAGTTGCCTGCCTCTGTGTATGCGAAGTCTGGATTTCCCGGGTGGTCTTCTGGCCCTGCTCAGCTTCTGAGATCTGAGGGGATGAGGCTGGCCGGGGGTGCCCAGGCCCAGGCAAAGAGGCAGAGGTGGTTTGCCCTTGCCAGCCTCTGCATCCCACCCCCGGACTTCCTTAGGGGTCTCCCCTCTGAGGGCTGACCAGGGCCCCGGCCCTCTTTAGCTTCCTCTCGCTGCACTGTTGGGATAGACAGCAGTAGGGGAGAAGAGGCACAGAGCCTGCGGTCCTGTTCCTCCCGGACCATCCCGTTCTGTCGTACAGCCGGGTTCCCGTAAGAAGAGCACCCTCCTGAACAGTCTCTACGTGGTCCGTGGCACGCAGGAGCCTCCCTGGCCTCCGTAGGCAGGCCGTTCCTCAGTGGGAGACCCACAGCAGAGGGCACGCCGAGGCAGGTGGTGGTGGATCTTGCCTGCCGGCAAACCTTTCCCAAACGCAGCCCAAAAAAGCTGGTTCTACGAGGGAACTTCATCCTGAGCCGCCGGGTCGAAATCCACCGGCTTGGCCTGGGCAAGAGGATCATACCCTGCAGGAAACGGCAGGACCAGTTCCGCGGCTGTGCAGAACAGACATCCGTGCGGGGTCCAGAGAGGCGGGTGGGAGGAAGGCATTTTGGGCCCCCACGGTGTGCCGCATGATCAGGCCCGTGTCCCTCACAAAGGCCAGCAGCTCCGTCTTGAGCAGCCCTTGCCCAGGTAGCCCCTCTGCCCTTGTGCCAGCAGAGTCCCCCTCGGCCCCTGTGTGCTGCCCCCGGCATGCGTGGGCAATGTTGGGGACTCTGGTCTCTGCTGGACGCTGAGGGAACCTCGTCAGGGAATCTCCCTCCCTCCCAAACCCACCGCCTTGGGCTTTAAGGCTGTGTGGGTTCCTCCTTCGGCCCAGTGAGGCCCCTCCGTCTCTCCCACCAAGCCTGGCTGAGTTGTGCGGAGTCACGAGGCTGGCTTCGGCCACTTGGGGCTTCCCCGGTGCTGTTTTCCCCCTCACTCCCCCCCCACCGCTCTGCCACTCCGCATCTTAGTTGTGGCCCCCATGTGCCCCAGGGGGGCCCCCTTGCTCCTCCCACAAGCTGGTGCAGGGCATGCCCTCCCTCATGCGCGCCCCCCCCCTGCTTCTGACTCTTTCTTGCTGTTTTAGTGTAGAAAAGAAACTCTCTGCTTTGACAGGCAGAACTCCCAACCCTTTTTTTTAAACCACAGGGGGGGGGTGCCTGTCTGTTGTGGGGAGGGGAAGGGAAAGGCAGTTTCTGAGCCGCTCTGAGACTCCTTCGGGTAGTGAAGGGCCATGGGGTATGAATCCAATCTCCTCTTCGTCTTCTTCTCTTCTTATCATGTCTAATGCAGGAGATTATTCTACGGAGTCAATGAGATTGCTGTGAAAGTGCCTTCTGTTTTTAAACTCTTGATTAAGGAGGTAAGAGCCGACGGTGTTGACGTGGGGAGGGGCTGTGCCACACCCGTGCCCTTTTTTGAGCCCCCCTCTGCTCTGGGGGCCGGTGGCTCCCTTCCAGGCACGCAGTGCGTCATCTGCTTTTGAAAGGCGTTGGCCGTGTGAGGTCCCACAAGACTCCAGGTGCAGCCGAGAGAGTGAGCAGAGGGCACGGGATCCCTGTTCCGGATGGGCTTGCTCTCCCCCCTAAAGGAGCTGGTTTGCAGCTTGGGGTGTGTGTGTGCCACTGGACCTGGTCCTCCTGCTGGGTAAGCGGGCGGCAGCTGTGGCCCAGTGTGCCTTTCACCAACTCCGGCTGATGAGCCAGCTGCAGCCCTTCCTGGTTAGGAAAGATCTTTCCAATGCAGTGTGTGCTCTGGTAACATCTGCGTTAGATTACTGCAATGTGTTCTGCGTGGGGCTACCCTGGAAGACTGTCCAGAAGTTACCCTTGGTACAGAATGCTGCATCCGGAGCGTTGACTGGAGTGGGTCGCAGGGACCATATCAGTTTGGTGTAGTGGTTAAGTGCGTGGACTCTAATCTGGGGGAACCAGGTTTGATTCCCCTCTCCTCCACTTGCACCTGCTGGATGACCTTGGGCAAGCCGTAGCTCTGATAAGAGCTGTTCTTGAAAAAGAGCCGTTTCTGTCAGAGCTCTCTCAGCCCCACCTGCCTCACTGAGTGTCTGTTGTGGGGAGGGGAAGGGAAAGGAGTTTGTGAGCCGCTCTGAGACTCCCTTGGGTAGTGAAGTCCCGGGTATGAATCCAGTCTCTTCTTCTTCTTCAGTTTGGCGTAGTGGTTATGTGCGAGTACTATAATCTGGGAGAACCGGGTTTGATTCCCCACTCCTCCTCCACTCGCACCTGCCTGGATGCCCTTGGGCAAGCCATAGTTCTGACAAGAGCTGTTCTTGAAAAAAAAGAGCAGTATCTGTCAAGAGCTCTCTCAGCCCCGCCTCCCTCACAGGGTGTCTGTCTGTTGTGGGGAGGGGAAGGGAAAGGAGTTTGTGAGCTGCTCTGAGACTCCTTTGGGTAGTGAAGGGCAGCGGGGTATAGATCGAATCTCTTCATCTTTGTTCCATCTAGTCTGGCTTTCGAATTCTCTTCTGGGCGCAATTCAAGGTGCTGGTTATTGACTTTTAAAGTCCTTTACAGCCTGGGCTTCTGTGGGTGTCTTCCGCCAGCAGATGAAGGCTTTTTCATTTTGTTGAGCATAACCCCCAATAACAGTTCCTGGCCCCCCTCCAGTATTGTGTGTGACGTATCTTAATTTAATCATTCTATCCTTCTAAATGTTGCTTGTGATTGTTCAGATGTTCTGGTGTTTTTTATGTGCCGCCTCCTTGGGGACCCTGATCGGGTGAAAAGGCAGCCTAGAACCCGCACCGGGGGGAGGGCGGGGTATAAATCGAATAAAATAAATAAATAAATAAATAAATAAATAGCTTTTAAACGGAGGATTGCGGCCTAAGCAACCAGGGCTTGGTCAAGTTCTGCTTTGCCCCTTAGACACGGAATCCCAGAACAAAGGCCGTTTCCTCCCTCATATTGCTGCATGCAGAAATCCATGCCGGCGTGAAGAAGAGCGCTTGCAGTCTGACCCATAAATCAGCATTTGCACATTCAGCACAAATGCAAAT
>NW_015164676.1:107895-110980 GCF_001447785.1 Gekko japonicus
GGGGTGTCAACAGTGGGAGGGCTTCTGGTGTCCTGGCCCCACTGCTGGACATCCTGATGGCCCCTGGTATTTCTGGCCACTGTGTGATACAGAGTGTTGGGACTGGATGGGCCATTGGCCTGATCCACCATTGGCGTCTCTTATGTTCTTACGTTATGTTCTTATGTTCTCCCCCTCCCACCCTGCCTGCCGCCCCCCCCCCCAGGTCCTCAACCCGTTCTACGTTTTCCAGCTGTTCAGTGTGATCCTGTGGAGCACAGACGAATACTACTACTATGCACTGGCCATCGTGGTCATGTCCCTGGTGTCCGTGGCCAGCTCCCTGTACACCATCCGCAAGGTAGGGCTACTGGTGTGTGTGGGGGGGCGGCCCCCCGTGTGCCTGCCGGCTGTGGATCCAGCCACCCCCCCCCCCCCCCCCCCCCCCGGGGGGGGCTGTCCCCCAGGGGGTGTCGTGCCCCCCCCCCCCCCCCGTGTCGGCTGCTCTTGGGGCTGACGCAGGGCGGCAGTGCAGCTTCCCCGCAGGCGTCTGGGGACACAGTTCTGAAGCCGGGACTGTCCTGGTGGCTGCAGGCACTGCAGAGGCTCCCAAGGGCTGCATCTGTTGCCGTGGGCCCGGACTGAGGGACCCCTTTGTGTGCCGCTCGCTGCCCTTCTGGGGTCTCTTGGGCAGCTGCTGGGTGGGCCAGTGGTGCGAGCGAGCCTTGCTGCCCCACGCCTCCTCAGAGTGGGTGCGCAGGCCTCCTGGGCTCCCAGCAGCTGCCCTCCGCGGCCAAAGCCCCTCCCGGCCTGGGAGGGGGCAGAGGGAGCAGGCGGTGAAGTGGCCCCTCGCCTCCCCCTCTGGCCCTGCTCTGGGGCCACTCCGGCCCTGTCTGTGGAGGGCCTCGGGAAGCAGAAAGCCCGTCACGAAATACCTTTCCCTTCCGTCACCACAACAGCAAGCGGCCCCAGATCAGTGCGTTTTCCTCCTCCCTCACTTTTGCCCAAGGGACAGTCCCGTCAGGCCCCCTCCCCGGGGAAGAGGGCTCCCGAGGCCAGGGGCTCCTCAGGTGAGCTTCCCGAGGGGAAGGAAAGCCGCATTCTGGAGGGGACCCCGGGGACCTGCTGCCAGTGTTCGCTCTAAGCTCTTGTGAGTCTGGTGAGCAGACATTCTTGGAGAGCTCCTGGCATTAAAGTTGTGAGCGGGCGATTTGGCTACTGGGTCAATCAGTTTGCTCTGGAGCCACGTCCTTCCTTCCTGAGCTCAGACGAAAACGTGCGAGCCGGAGGCTAAAAAACCGTGAGCTAACTCACACTCACTCGGCTTAGAGGGAATACTGGTCCTGGGCCAGCCGTGGGCTTCCAGGGCCAGCCGTGGGGGGTGCCCGCGGGGCTACGGAGGCGCCAGGGACGGGGGGGGGGAGGTCTGGCCGCAGACCTCCACCCACAAAGGGGCCTCCGTGCATCGGCTGCCCTCTGGCTGTTCCCAGACCACCACCCCCCAGACAGCCCTGTTTCGGGTGCCGTGCCTCTTGCGTCCGAGGAAGAGGCGGGAACGCTGCCGGTGACGACACACGCGCTGGGGAACTGGTGTGCTCAGGGCGGTCTCCTTGTGAGGTGGTGGCGGTGGCATTCATGCTCTTGACGGGACATCCCTGCTTGGGTCTGGTGTGTGTGTGGGGGGGTGTTCCTGCCCCTCAGCAGCACCTGGGACGGGAGCCGGCTCCACTTGCCCTAGAGAAGCGTCCGCCTGAGACGACTTCTCCTCCTCCTCCTCCTCCTCCTCCTCCTCCTCCTCCTCTCTGCAGCAATACACGATGCTCCACGACATGGTGGCAGCGCACAGCCTCATGAGGGTGTCGGTCAGCACAGTGGACCAAGGTAGGGTGTCGGGGCGTCGCTGCCTTGAGGAGGGTCTGCGTCTGGATGGTTTCCTGGGGACACTGGCTTCTTGGCGCTTCGACTCCGAGGAGGAGGTCTTCCCTGAGGGAAGGGTCCACTTGTCCTTACGCTCCCGCCCAGGCAGGGAGAGGGCTTCCCTCTGGCACAGCCTTTCTATTACTCCCATGGAGAGTTGGTCCTTCTGTTCCAGTTTGGTGCAGTGGTTAAGTGTGCGGACTCTAACCTGGGAGGACCGGGTTTGATTCCCCACTCCTCCTCCACATGCAGTTGCTGGTGTGACCCTGGGTCAGTCTCAAGTTCTCTCACAGCTGTTCTCTCAAGAGCCGTCCTCGAAAGAGCTCTCTCGGCCCCACTTACCCCACAGGGTGTCTGTTGTGGGGAGGGGAAGGGAAAGGAGACTGTAAGCTGCTCTGAGGCTCCTTTGGGTAGTGAAGGGCCATGGGCAGTGTTCCCTCTAAGCTGAGTTAGTGTGAGCTAGCTCACAGTGTTTTAGCCTCCGGCTCACACATTTCTGTCCTAGCTCAAGAAGGATGGCTCCAGTGCAAACTAATTTATGCAGTAACCAAATTGCTTGCTCACAACCTTAATGCCAGTAGCTCACAAAGTAGAATTTTTGCTCACAAAACTCTACAGCTTAGAGGGAACATTGGCCATGGGGTATGAATCCAACCTCCTCCTCGGATCTGGCTCCTGCCCTCAGTCCTATCCCCCCCACCCCCGGTCAAGCACGTCCGTGGACCAAGGCATGTTCCCAAAGTCAAAGGGCCGTTGCGGAGCTTTAGCTCATGATGCCCTCCTCCTCCTCCTCCTCTGTGTGTGCGTGTGTGTGTGCCCGCGTGCCTGCCTGTTCCTGGTGTGCACACCCCCCCCCCGCAGCCCACCCTGTCCTCACTCCCTCCGGAGCAGCAGGCTCCCGTGGTTCCGCCAGTGGGGGCTGGGTTGTGCTGGGGAGGGGGTGCCGCGTCTGCGCTGCCCGTTTTCCAACCCTGCTTCCGACGCCCAGGCATCGAGGAGATCCTGTCTGTGGACCTGGTGCCCGGGGACGTCCTCGTGATCCCCTCCAACGGGATGGTCATGCCCTGCGACGCGGTGCTGGTCAGCGGCACCTGCATCGTCAACGAGAGCATGCTGACAGGTAAGCTGCGAGGGCTCACCGGGGACCGGCGGCCGCCCCCAGGCCGGGAGCTGGCTGGGAACAGGCCCC
>NW_015164676.1:111002-137060 GCF_001447785.1 Gekko japonicus
CTGGGTCCCGGGGCCTCGGCAGTCCACCTCCCCTCCTTCCGTTTCAGGGGAGAGCGTCCCCGTCACCAAGACCAACCTGCCGAGCCCCTCCGAGGACCCCAGCGCCCTGGAGGCGGAAGCGTACAGCCCGGAGGCGCACAAGAGGCACACCCTGTTTTGTGGCACCACCGTCATCCAGACCCGCTTCTACACGGCCGAGCTGGTCAAGGCCGTGGTTGTTCGAACGGGTCAGTGGGGCTGCTCGGCTGGGGTCGGCGCAGGGGCTGGGGGGGGGGGGGGGCGGAATTTTTCCGGGGCGCGCGCGTGGGATTTTTCTCTTGCTCTGTGCAGAGCGCAGGACAGTCTTCTTTGGTTGGCTACATTTCTACCCCACCTCTCTACCAAAGGGCTTGGGCGGTGGGTGCTTCCCCACGGTGTCCTGCTCACAGCCTCACAGGTAGATGACGGAGAGCAACAGTGACGTCTTTGGGGCAAGGAGGCCCTTGCCGGAATCCTGCCCTCTGACCAGTCTCCCCCACTGCCTTGTGGAAACTCCCTCAGAGCTCTCCTCCTCCGCAGGACTCAGCCACAGAGCAGGAGCAAAGGAGTCTTGTGGCTCCTGAAAGGCCAGCCGGGTTCTTGTGACGGGACCATCCCTGGGCTCAAGGTCCTGCCCTCTGATGCGTGGGACAGGTCGCCAGCATGCGTGCCAGCACCTACCTGTCAGGAGAGAAGTGGGCGGGGGTGGTGGGGAGCCAGAAGTCCATGGCAACATCCAGTGGGGAGCGGCCCCCCGCTGTGTGTTCCAAGGCAGTGTGCAAAGGGCTCCTGCAGAAGGACCAGCAGCCCCCCTGGCGCCAGCCGCCCCTCCCCTCCCCATAGATTAGCCATGCTAATTTGACACCCCTGGAGGAGAGAAGGCCTTTTGTCTTCATTCTCTCTGCAGGTGCGGAATGAGCTTAGCAAAGTTAGGGAAAGGTGCCACCGCCTGTCTTTGCTTTGCCGGTGGTCTCTGTGTGAGATCCGCATAGAAATGCCACTGGCCTTGCATTCTGGGGCCGTTTGGCCCAAAGGTTTCACTTTCCTCTCTCCTCCCGGGCGGGCGCCCGCCTGCCCTCCTCTGTTTGTATCATCTTTTAAAAGCAGAGTCCCTGCAGGGCCAGCCCAAGGAACCCAGCCTGTTGAGCAAGCTTTTTGAGTTCTCCAGAACTCTTCAGACGACTTCGTCATCGTCAGGAGCGGATTGCGCAATGCGCAGGGTCGCTTCGGTTGGCCTTCGTGCAAAAGGCATTACGTGGGCTTTGTGTCTGGACTGTGCAGTGCGAAAATCAAAGCGCCACACCAGTCACAGAGAGATAAAGAATAAGGCCCAGATCTTGTCCTCTTGTTGGAGGAAGTCTGAAAGACGAACAGAAGAACCGTGTTAGCAAAACACATAGGGATTTTTTCCTAGCAGAGTAATAAAAAATCATTTTTTTATCTGCACTATTGGCCTTGACTGTATTCCTTACCTTTTGGGTACCATGTTTTTTGTGCCTCCTTTGGTGAACTAAAGTCATCCTGCTTTTACCACAAAAAAGTCTTTAAGGGGCCACAAGACGTTTGTGTTCCGGCTTGAACACCTCCCACCGTCTTGCCCAGCTCTTTGACTCCTTTGACGGTGGCTCTCGGTGGTCCCTGTGGCAGACGTGGGCCCTCCCTAAGTGTGAGACAGGAGGTCCTTTGGGTCGAGGACAGTGCTCCCTTCTAATCTGTGGAGAGTCTTGTGAGCAAAAATTCTGCTTTGTGAGCTGCTGGCATTCAAGTTGTGAGTGAGCGATTTGGCTACTGGATAAATGAGTTTGCTCTGGAGCACCATCCTTCCTGAGCTAGGACAAAAATGTATGAGCCAGGGGCTAAAAACCTGTGAGCTGGCTCACACTCACTCAGCTTAGAGGGAACCCTGGTCGAGGAGGGTCTCTCCTCTCGGTTCATGAAGCCCATTCTGAAGAAGTGACCTGTGCTTCTGAAGATCAAACTCGAATCCCCTTCCAAGGGGACGTTCCCAAACCGCCGGGCATAGCTGTGTGTGTTTTTCTGCCCCACCACCGATCTGTCTGCTTTCCAACCTGTATCATGTTTGGGGTGGGGGTGGGGTGAAGGTGCTGCTCCTTCGGGGTTCTCTGAAGGTCTCTTTCGCTCGTTGCAGGCTTCAGCACCTCCAAAGGGCAGCTGGTCCGTTCTATCCTGTACCCGAAGCCGACAGATTTTAAGCTCTACAGGGACGCCTACCTGTTCTTGCTCTTTCTCGTTGGGGTGGCTGGTGTTGGGTTTCTGTACACCGTCGTCAACAGCATCCTCCATCAGGTATTCCTTTCTTCTCTGAGCCATTGAAGTCTTGGGCCAGCCTCAAGATGCTGTAGACCGCGGCCGCTTCTCACAGAGAGTCGGGTCCAGTTCCCTCCGTGGTCCTGGTGCAGTTCTGGGGGGGGGGGGGGGGAGGGGGGTTTGGGGGGCTGGCTTGAGGAGTGTTCTTTGGAACCACAGATCCTGGTGCTCACGGGCACAGTCATGGAGAGGGGCCGTGGCTCACTGGGAGAGCCCCTGCTTGGCATGCGGAAGGTCCTAGGTTCAGTCCCCGGCATCTCCAATTAAAAAGGGCCAGGCAGGAGGTGATGGAAAGACCTCAGCCTGAGACCCTGTAAAGAGGGGCTGTGGCTGAGTGGAAGAGCATCTGCCTGGCATGCAGAAGGTCCCAGGTTCAATCCCCGGCATCTCCAGTTAGAAAGGACCAGGCAGGAGGTGATGGGAAAGACCTCCACCTGAGACCCTGGAGAGCTGTAAAGAGGGGCTGTGGCTGAGTGGAAGAGCATCTGCCTGGCATGCAGAAGGTCCCAGGTTCAATCCCCAGCGTCTCCAGTTAGAAAGGACCAGGCAGGAGGTGATGGGAAAGACCTCCGCCTGAGACCCTGGAGACCTGTAAAGAGGGGCCGTGGCTCAGTGGAAGAGCATTTGCCTGGCATGCAGAAGGTCCCAGGTTCAATCCCCGGCATCTCCAGTTAGAAAGGACCAGGCAGGAGGTGATGGGAAAGACCCCCGCCTGAGACCCTGGAGAGCGGCTGCCAGTCTGAGTTGACAATACCAGCCTTGATGGACCAAGGGCCTGGTTCGGTATCAGGCAGCTTTGTGTGAATCCAAAATGGTCAGAGCAAGGGCCCGGCCGCTCCTCAGTCCTTGGGGGAGCATTCTGGGGTGAGCCCCGGGCTCTGCTTCTGCTAGTAGTGGCCTGGCTGAAGCTCACTGGCCTTCCTCCTCCTCCTCCTCTTGCAGGTTCCTGCCAAAATCATCATCATCGAGTCCCTCGACATCATCACCATCACCGTGCCCCCCGCGCTGCCCGCGGCCATGACGGCCGGGATCGTGTACGCGCAGAGGCGGCTGAAGAAGGTCGGGATCTTCTGCATCAGCCCCCAGAGAATCAACATCTGTGGCCAGCTGAATCTCGTCTGCTTCGACAAGGTCCGGCCTGCGGGCCCCCGTCCCTTGCTGGGCAAGCCCCGTGTGGAGGGGGCAGAGGTCCCCCCCCCCCAGCCTTGCTTCCGGAGCGGCCGTGCTGAGGTTGGCCAGGCCCCTCTCCTTTTGGGTCCCAGGTGCGGATGGTGCAGGGCAGAGCTGAAGGCAAGCCAGAGATGCTTGGCAGGGATGTGGGGCCACCACGTTCGCGCCTCATTGACCTCCCGGTCCCGCTAGCCTGACCCATCCCAAATCCTCTGGGGAAAAGAAGAAGAAGAGATTGGATTCATACCCCATGGCCCTTCACTACCCAAAGGAGTCTCAGAGCGGCTGACAAACTCCTTTCCCTTCCCCAGTCCCCACAACAGACAGACACCCTGTGAGGTCGGTGGGGCTGAGAGAGCTCTGACAGAAACTGCTCTTTTTCAAGAACAGCCCTTATCAGAACTAAGGCTTGCCCAAGGTCATCCAGCCAGGTTCGAGTGGAGGAGGAGTGGAGAATCAAACCCGGTTCTCCCAGATTAGAGTCCGCACTCTTAACCACGACACCAAACTGGCTCTCAGAAGGAACCGGAGGAAGTTATCCCTCTTTTCTCTTCCATGATTGGATTTCCTGATCATGAAAAGGGCAAGGGGGAGAGGGGAGGGCCGCGTCACCCGATCCCCGCACCATTCCCAGCCCCCCTCCCGTACCCGGTGGCCCCTTCTCTGTGGGGCTGCCATCACTCTGGTCCCGAGCTTTTCAGGGGTCTCGAGAGACTGCAGGCGCAGGTGGGGGAAGAAAATCGGTGAACACTTTCTGTTCCAGCTCAAAGATTTGGGGGCTTGTTGACTGAGAGTGAGGGGCAAATGTTTGTTAATATTCCTTGCTGAGAAACCATCCTGGTTCAGAGCATTCTAAAACATTCACCACAACACAGGGAGAAGCAGGCGACAAGCAAATTAAATAAAAGCAGCTGTAAAAACTCTGAACTCTAAAACCAACCTTTGGTTAATTTCTCTAAAGTATGCAGACTCTAATCTGGGAG
This sequence comes from Gekko japonicus, assembly GCF_001447785.1. Lineage (NCBI taxonomy): Eukaryota > Metazoa > Chordata > Lepidosauria > Squamata > Gekkonidae > Gekko > Gekko japonicus. Next base: position 115,502 of record NW_015164676.1, read on the forward strand.
AACTGGGTTTGATTCCCCACGCCTCCACTTGCAGCTGCTGGATGACCTTGGGCAAGCCATAGTTCTGATAAGAGCTGTTCTTGAAAAAGAGCCGTTTCTGTCAAGAGCTCTCTCAGCCCCACCCACCTCACAGGGTGTCTGTTGTGGGGAGGGGAAGGGAAAGGAGTTTGTAAGATGCTCTGAGACTCCTTTGGGTAGTGAAGGGCCATGGGGGTATAAACCCAATCTCCTCCTCCTCTTATTCACGAGTGTGGTGTGGTGGTGAAGTGCGCGGACTCTAATCTGGGAGAACCGGGTTTGATTCCCCACTCCTCCACTTGCACCTGCTGGTGTGACCTTGGGCAAGCCGTAGTTCTGATACGAGCTGTCCTTGAAAAAGAGCCGTTTCTGTCAGAGCTCTCTCAGCCCCACCTGCCTCACAGGGTGTCTGTTGTGGGGAGGGGAAGGGAAAGGAGTTTGTGAGCAGCTCTGAGACTCCTTCGGGTAGTGAAGGGTGGGGTATAAATCCAATCTCCTCCTCTTCTTCTCTTCTTCCTCCTCTTCTTCCTCTTCCTTCTCCTCCTCTTCTTTGGACGCCTTCCTCCAGCAGTTTGACTAGCCCAGGTGTAAACCCGGCCCTTGCCTGGGTGGGCCCGAGTGCCTCCGCCTGTTTCCCAGGCCCTCCTTTGCTTGGCAGCCTGGCTGCCTCAGTGGCCGTGGTTCCGTGGACGGGGGGAGTAGCTCTTGTGGGTGGCTTGAGCTGAGTTTCTCCTGTCAGCACTTTGACCTCGGAATCCCGCCCCCCCCCCCGCCAGAGGGGTCTTCTCCAAGGCTTAGCTGCGCTTCATACACCCAGGTTATTGCTCAGAGAACAGCATCAATCTCCCCCCACCCCAAACCCCTCTTGCATCTCAGTTGTAATTTGCACTACTGTGTCGAAAATGGCAGTGCAGTTATCCCTGGGTCCCTTTTGGACAGTGTGTTTGGGCCCCGCTGGGGAGGAGTGTGACAGTTCCTCTCACCCGTGGATGTGCATTCCCAGAATACACGTTATCTGTGCCCGGGCCTTCCTCCTCCTCCTCCTCTTCCTCTTGCGGCAAGCGCCTTGCTAACGAGTGCAGTGTTTATTGCAACTGTAGGGATACATTATATTAGTTAATAGGCCCCAGTTAATTCATGGGGGCCGCAGTGGCTCAGAGGTTAAGACGCTGAGCTGCAGACCGGAAAGATGTTCGAGACCCGAGTGCCACGTGACGGAGTGAGCTCCCGTCTCTGGCCCCAGCTCCTGCCAACCTAGCAGTTCGAAAGCAAGCAATTGCAAGTCGATAGACAGGTACCGCTTCGGTGGGGAAGGTAACAGAGTTCCGTGCTCCTCGGCATTTAGTCATGCCGGCCACATGACCACGGAAATGTCTTCGGAAAACGCTGGCTCTTTGGCTTGGAAACGGAGATGAGCACCACCCCCTAGAGTCGGATTCAACTGGCTTTTGAGCAAGGGGAAATCTTTAATTCTTGGCTTAAGAAACAGTGAGATGGGGTTGACAAGGAATCCATGTTAATGTTCAAAATGAAAGTTTTGAAGATTATTTTTCACAGTGAAGGAATATGCATATGCAGAACTGGTATTTGGGGTCAGTAATGACCCCTAAGTTTAATTCTAATGGAGGACTGTGTGCTTTTCCCATCGGCTCAGAACTTGGGATTGAGAAACCCCTCAATGGCTGATGCCTCCTTGTCTTAACTATAGCACTACCATAGTTATTGTTGTGTTCAGTGGAAGGTTTTTTTTATAATGGGGCATTTGGACCCCCCCCCTTGTGCTGTGAGTTGTAACTGACCCCAGTACCATTTTAATGAAACTTTCAGCGTAAACCATTTCCGCAGTGGGAGGGGTGGGCGTTGAACCACCACAGAATAATCCGTCCTTTGTCAGAGTGGAAATGCACGGGGGTTCGAGTGGTGCAGACCTGGGGGAAAAGTTCATGATGTTCTCAGTGACCCTTTCAGTCTTGGTTACAGCCCCAGCGTGGAGGAGAGCGGATTTCTCTTCGTAGGCTGAACTGTCCTGAGCTGCACCAGTCAAGTTTGGAGCGCTCTTGTCATCCTCTTGAATAGGGAAGCGGCCGGCTGGCGCCTGGGAGGCCCGTCTCTTTGCTGCCTCTCACTGGAGAGCAGACCTCCCCCTAGGGAACAAACAAACCCCAAACCCTGGGTTTCCATGGCCCATAGTGGGTCATTCCACCCCACCACCACCCCCTTCCAGAGGGGCAGGGAGGAGCGTGTGCCAGATCAGGAGGAAAGACCTGGCCCTGCTGCCAGCTGTCGCCTGAGAAGGGCACCCCGAAAGGGTTCCTCTAAGGCCACTTAGGTAACGGGCCTCCTGCCCTCTGCAGCACCTGGCCTGGTGCCATGTTCAGTTTCGTGGGGTCTGGTTTTCTCTGAGACCGCTGGGGTGGGGGGAGCGGTCTTTAGAACATAAGAGAAGCCCATGTTGGATCAGGCCAGTGGCCCCTCCAGTTCAACACTCTTGTGTTACACAGGGGCCAGAAACACCAGGGGCCACCAGGAGGTCCAGCAGTGGGGCCAGGAGGACACCAGAAGCCCTCCCACTGTTGCCCCCCCCCGCCCCAAACACCAAGAATACAGAGCATCCCTTGCCCCAGATGTAAGAACATAAGAGAGGCTCATGTTGGATCAGGCCAGTGGCCCATCCAGTCCAACACTCTTCTGTGTCACACAGTGGCTAGAAATACCAGGGGCCATCAGGAGGTCCAGCAGTGGGGCCAGGACACCAGAAGCCCTCCTAGTGTTGCTCCCCCCCCCCCCCAACCACAAAGAAAAAAAGACCAGCAGTGGGGCCGGGGCACTAGAAGCCCTCCCACTGTTGCCCCCCCCCCAGCACTAAGAATACAGAGCCTCACTTGCCCCAGACTGAGAGTTCGTGTCTATATACCTTGTGGCTAAGAGCCACAGATGGATCTCCGCTCCAGATCCTTATCCAGTTCCCTCTTGAAGCCGCCCATGCTTGTAGCTGCCACCCCCTCCTGTGGCAGTGAATTCCATGTATTAATCACTCTCTGGGTGAAGAAGGACTTCCTTTTATCCGTTCTAACCCGACTGCTCAGCTATTTCACTGAGTTGCCCACGAGTATCTTCCTCGCAGCCTTTTCTCTGCGTGTTTTTGTGCCTCTTGGCAGCCGTTGTTGTCTGGCCTACCACTGTGGGGCAGGAAGATGGGCTCCTGCCACTTGCCTGGGCACAGGGTTACGGGCGGTTTTGCCTTCTGCCCCGTCTGACTCTCCTATCCTGTCCCTTGAGCATGGGTAGAGTGGGACAGAGGCTGTCTGGAGAGAGCAGGCGTTGTCTGCACTGCGTTCCTTTTGCCTGGACGCGTCCCCCCAGCTTCCGTTTGCCCCGGCTCGACGACTTAGTGCCACGGGTCACGGAGAGGGAGCCTCGGCCCCCCTTGCCTTTATCGTGGGGGCTGCCTCCTTTCCTCTCCCTCCCCCCCCCTTTCATTTTCTTTTGCAAGGGGGTGGTGGTGAAGAGACACTTGTGGAGCGCTTCTCCCTCCCTGCGTGGGCTCAGTCCTCCTCATTAAGTGTGTGTCAGAGAGAGAGAGAGAGAGAGCACAGCTCCCAAACAGTCCCCCGTTCAGGGATCAACCCGGGCTGGTGGGCCAGCTGCACCTCAGCAGCAGAGTGAAGAGGAGGATTTGCACCAGTGGCCTGAGAGACATTCCCTACGGTCGCAAACACTGCTTACAGCTGTTGCTTTCCCACCTCCCTCCCCCGGCAGACTGGCACTCTTACGGAAGACGGCCTCGACCTTTGGGGGATCCAGCGAGTGGAAAACGCTCGGTAAGTGCCTGTCCGGCTGAGCGGAGGGGGGCTGCCATGGCTAGGAGAGAGGGGAAGGGCGCGGGTGGCACTGAGCCAGGATGCCAAGAGGCGGTTAGTCCCAGCTGGCTGGGGTGGGTCGTGCCTGAGTGGCATGCGCCTCTTGATCGCTGGTGGTGGTGGTGGTGGGGAGCACCCTTTCCCGGACTGTATAGCTGAGGTTGCAGGGAGTCCCATCACAGCGATGACTGGAAAGACAGTTAAAGTGACCCTTAGTTGCCTGGAATATTTTGTGTCCTTTCTCTGCTGCTCCGTCTCCCAGGGTAGTGGAAGAAGATGGTTCACGCGAGCGTTTTACGCAACGGGGTGTCTGGGAATGTAGGAATCAGATGTTCTGCTTTAGGAAGAGAGCTGCTGTGCCCGTGCTGTTGCCAGGCTGATGTCGGCTATCTCTGTGCTCAGCTTCCTTTTGCCAGAAGGAAACGCCTGCAGCAGGCCGCTGGTCAAGTCTCCCTTCATCGCCTGCATGGCAGCTTGTCACTCCCTCACCAAGATCGAAGGCGTGATCTCGGGGGACCCGCTGGATCTGAAGATGTTCGAAGCCACTGGCTGGGTGAGAGGCCGCGTCGGCCCCTGGGGGAGGGGAAGGCCCAGGAGGCCGGAGGGGGCCGTTGCATCAAGGCGCGGCAGAATCAGTCGGACGCACCGTGCAAAAACTCCCAGTGCTTCTTCACTGTATAGAAAAGACAGACTTCCCCGTCAGTGGTGGAAGACGCTGTCCCCTGCTCAGTTTCTAGCAAGTGCAGCCTGATGGTTGCCAGTGGCTTTCTTGATTGGTACGTCTAATGCTGAACCCAGGGGGGCTTCGGGGGGGGGGGGAGAGGAAGGCGAAAAAACCCACACCGTGGGGACCAGGTAAAGCTGGGGGAGATTTCAGCACAAGCCCAAGTTTGCCAGAAATCTCTTTTACAAAAGGGGAAAGGATGAGGGGAGGGGTTTAAATCCCCCCTCCCCACAACAGACACCCTGTGAGGTAGGCGGGGCTGAGAGAGCTCTTTCCAGAACTGTCCTGGAGAGAGACCTCTGAGAGAACTATGGCTTGCCCAAGGTCATCCAACAGGTGCAAGTGGAGGAGGAACAAGAAGAGATTAGATTCATACCCCACCCTTCAGTACCCGAAGGAGTCTCAAAGCGGCTCAAAAACTCCTTCCCCTTCCCCTCCCCACAACAGACAGACACCCTGGGAGGTAGGTGGGGGTGAGAGAGCTCTGACAGAAACGGCTCTTTTTCAAGGACAGCCCTGACAGAACTACGGCTTGCCTAAGGTCACCCAGCCAGGTGCAAGTGGAGGAGGAGTGGGGAATCAAACCCGGTTATCCCAGATTAGAGTCCGCGCACTTAACCACCACACCAAGCTGGCGGGGGCAGGCACGGGCTCCCTCTGCACCCAAACAGCCCCCACTCTCTGGGGCCGCTGGCAGAGCAGGGGGCAGCAGCGAGGAGAGGAGACCCCCCTCCAGAAGCTGGCTTCCCCAGGGCTGCCTCCCCTCCCCTCCTGCCCCTTGGCCCTGTCTGGGCGAGAAGATGGGGAAGAGCTTGAGGTGACTCACAAAGCAGCAACGCTGCAATAAAATAAGCCAGAGTGAAAATAACAAATAATCAAATATGCCATATGAAATTCTGCAGCCAAGATGGTGATATGAACACACAGCCCAGGGAGCCCGTTTGCACGTCGTGTCTTTTCTCAAACTTTTTAATGTTTTCAGGCACAATGCCGACAGACAAAAGCCACTATAATTAAAGTTAATTGCATTGGGCATACGAAGATGTGCCTGGGAAGCAACGCGGGTGGTGGGTCGCTTCCCCGGGGGAGACTTTTGTCCTCCTCCACGAAGACACCTGTGGCTGGTTCGGTATTTCTGCCCGCAGCCTGTCCTTGTCCTTCTGCTGGGCAAGTCACCATCCAAAAACGAATGTAACGCTATTCGTCGGCGGCGGTAGTGAAAACCACATACGTGCAGAGCCCCAAAATAGTCTGCCCCGGTGGCCAGGGCTTTCCCCTCGCCCTCCCTGCACACTAACCCGCCCCTGCCCCCCAGCACACGTCTCTCAAGCGGAGCAGGCTGAACAGAAGAGCACAGGAAGCTGCCTTCTCCTGAATCAGCCCGTCGGGCAACTGGGTCTATCTGGTCTACGCAGAGTGGCAGGAGTTTTCTCGGGTCTTGGGCTGAGATCTGTCACATCACCCGCTGCCTGGTCCTTTAAAAACAACAACAACAGGAGATGCCGGGGATTGAACTGGGGACCTTCTGCATGCCAAGCAGAGGCTCTCCCACACAGCCCCTCCCCAGAAATGAACTCACATGAAGCTGCCTTAAACTGGGTCAGTATTGCCTCCACTGACTGGCAGTGGCAGTGGCTCGCCTGAGTCTCAGAGATTTTTCCCATCGCTTCCCATGGTTCCTTTTTTAAAAAAAACTGGAGATGCCGGGGACTGAACTGAGGACCTTCTGCATGCCAAGCAGAGGCTCTGCCACAGGGCCACGGCCGTTCCTAAGCCATGCCTGCTCTCTCTCTCTCCCCCCCCCCCCCCCCCCCCCCATGGGACATGGCACTGCCCTTGACTTCTGTTCACGTGGCTGTGTTTCCCGCAGATTCTTGAAGAGGCAACGGAGGAGGAGACGGCCCTCCACAACCGCATTATGCCCACTGTGGTCCGGCCGCCGAAACAGCTGCTTCCGGAGCCCCCTCCGGCAGCCAACGAAGACCTGGTAGGGAGGGGCCCTGGCCTGAGTGCCCTCCCCCGTCCTCCTGCTTGTCCCAGGCGGTGGGGTCTCTTGTGTGTCTGGAGGGGGGTGTGGTTTCTGGGGCACCACACAGCGGCACAACACCGCCTGCCCTCTGGCCTGCCCAGCAGCTGCAGGGCCGGGCCCTTCGGGGTGGCCCAAAAGGAGAGCCCTGGCCCTTCCTTTTGCCCTCAGCTGGGGCATGGCCGGGGGTGGGAGGAATACTGTGTGCCGTTCTGGTCACTGGACCTCAAAAGAAGATCTTCTAGCATTGGGGATAGTGCAGGAAAGGGCAACTGAAATGATTAAGGGGATGGAGCACCTTCCCTGTGAAGAAAGGCTACGGAGGTCGGGGCTCTTTAGCTTGGAGAAACGACGGCTGAGGGGTGACACGATCGAGGTTTACGAGACGATGCGTGGGATAGAGCAGGTAGAGAAGGAAGTACTTTCCTCCCTTTCTCACAACGCAAGAACTCCTTGTGGGCACTCAGTGAAATTAAGGAGCAGTAGGCGTAGAACGGATCAGAGGAAGTCCTCCTTCACCCAAAGCGTCATTCACGCGTGGAATTCGCTGCCACAGGAAGTGGTGGTGGGTACAAGGACAGACCGGTTCAAGGGGGGGGGTGTTGGATAAATATCTGGAGCAGAGGTCCATCAGTGGTCTAGATGGGACACACCCTCTGGGGCAGGTGATGCTGTGTATTCTTGGTGCTTGGGGGGGGCGGAGCAACAGTGGAAGGGCTTCTGGAGTTCTGGCCCCGCTGGTGGACCTCCTGAGGGCCCCTGGGTTTTGGCCCCTGTGTGACACGGAGTGTTGGCCTGAACCAGCATGGCGTCTCTTGTATTCTGATGCCTGAGGCTTGAGAGAACAAGAAGGCCACAGGGTCCCTTCCCCAAGGGAACTGACAATCTATAGGGCTTGCTGGGAGGGGGAGAGCAGGAGGTCCCGGGGGTCAGCAAGAAGATGGCAATCCCCTTTCAGGTGCAGATGCTGAGGTTTGGTTTCATTGTTAGGTGGGGGTGGGGGGACTGAAAGGAGGGGTGTTCTGTGAAGGCTGCGTGTCGAAGGTGGCCTCTGGTAGGGATTTGGGGAGGGCCAAGAGCCTTGGGGGGGGGGGGTCCTGATCAAGCCCTGCATGAGGTGGAGCGGCCTGTCTGGGGGCCGAGGCTAGCAGCGTGTGGGGATGAGCTCTGGGCTGTGCCAGTGAGACTGATGCGCCTTTCCCTCCCTCTCCTTCCCTCTCTCTCCCCCCCCCCTTTCGGCAGGAGCTGTTTGAGCTTCCGGTGAGTGCCTCTCGTAGCTCTTCCTCTTGGGTCTGGGGCTTCCCAGAACGGGCCGGCCTGACGCTCGCCTTTGCTTTTCTCCTCCCGCCCCTGGCCGGATCAGGCCACCTACGAGATCGGGATCGTGCGGCAGTTCCCGTTTTCGTCTGCCTTGCAGCGGATGTGCGTGGTGGCCAGAGCCCTCGGGCAGAAGAAGATGGACGCCTACGTGAAGGGGGCCCCCGAGGTGGTGGCCGGCTTGTGCAAGCCGGAGACAGGTAACGGGGGTGAGGGGCAATGTTCCCTCTAAGCTGAGTTAGTGTGAGCTAGCTCACAGTTTTTTAGCCTCTGGCTCACACATTTCTGCCTTAGCTCAGGAAGGAGGGCTCCAGAGCAAAGTAATCTATGCAGCAGCCAAATCGCTGGCTCACCACTTTAATGCCAGTCGCTCACAAAGTAGAATTTTTGCTCACAAGACTCCACAGCTTAGAGGGAGCATTGGTGGGGGGTGGGGGCGCCCGGGCCGCTCGGCCGCTGCGGTGGGGGTGGGGCTGGTCCGTCTGAGGTGGTCTCCTTCCCTTTCTTGCCAGTGCCGGTGGACTTTGAGCGGGTGTTGGAGGAGTACACCAAGCAGGGGCTGCGGGTCATTGCTGTCGCCCACCGGAGGCTGGAGTCTCGGCTGACTTGGCACCGGGTGCAGAATGTGGGGCGGTGAGTTGCCTGGATCCGTGGGGCTTCTTCTGCCCAGGCTCAGAGCGGTGGCCGGCTCTCTCCCACGGTCCGTGCCGGGCGGTCTGAGTCTGCCCTCTCCCTTCTCTTGGGGGCCGGGCCCTGTGGCCAGCAGCAGACGGACAGACCGCCTCCGCCACCACCGCTTGCCAGGCAGACGGGAGGGGACCTCCGCAGCGTGGGCACAGAGGGCTTCAGGGAGCGCCGGCATTGCCTGGCCGGGTCAGAGCAGGGGTCCCGCTGGCCTTCGGGCCTCCTCGGGCAGTCCCCGGCAGCCGGGCGTGAGGGCGGGCTGTGCCACCTGTAGGAGAGAGGCCGGCTTCACTGGAACCAGGGAGGGAACCAGGGGGCCACTGGCGCTTCATGTCCAAAACGCGGCAGGGAAACTTTCAAACTGACTCCTGGGGAAGCTCTGGTTGGGGATGACTCAGAGCCTTAAAAACGATGTCGCCGTGAAGAACACGCGGGGAGATACTGGAGGGGGCAGGCGAGGCATTGAGGACGAGGGGAGGGTGGCCGAGTGTGGCAGCCATGAGGAAGCACCAGGCCTTTGGGAGGCGGGGGCGGAGGGGGAGGTGTCGGTGTGCCACGGCCACAAGCTTCCCAGCCACGGCAGGGGCGCTGGAGTTTCTGGACGTCGTAAAAGACTGTGCTTTTGGGGCCAGCAGGTCACAGAGCCAAGCAGGCGGATGGTGGGTCCTGAGCCTGGTTCTGAGCAGGACTCATGACCAGGGCCCCCCCCCCCGGACTGCTGAGTCTTGATTTCTCTGCTTCTTTCAGAGAAATCAAACCCCCCCCCCCCCAAGCTGGCGGTCTGTCGTTTTCATAACCGTGTTTCTTCTCTTTCCCCTCTCGCCATTCCATTGCAGGGAAGCCATTGAGGCCAATATGGGTTTCTTGGGCTTAATTATAATGCAGAATAAACTCAAGCGTGAAACGCCGGCCGTGCTCGAGGACTTGCACAGAGCCAACATCCGCACCGTCATGGTGACAGGTGAGCCAAGGCTGCCGCTGCTGCCGCTGCTGCTGCTTCTCGTGGTGGTGCTTTGGAGACCAGCTGCTGCAGGGATTCACGTATAATCTCTTTTTTGGGAGCTGGGGTTTGCAGTTGCCGGCAGGGAGCTCCCAGCCCAGCCTCCTGCAGGGTTCGTGGGGGGCCACGGCGCCGGGAGTGAGGCTCTGGGGAGTGGCTTCCGGGGCAGTGGGCCGGGCCGGCCACCAAAAGGCCCGAGCCAGATAGCGCTAGGCAACTTCATGAGAGAAGCCAGTGAGGTCCTACCAGGGGGAGCCCCATGACGCTGCCCTGTGCCGAATCAGAGCCTTGGGACTCCTTTGAAGCCAGGTCTACTCCAACTGGCAGCGCCTCTCCAGGGCCTGTGGGGGGGGGGGGAGGAAGGTCTTCCGCACCGGCTACTTCCTGCTCCTTTCAACTGCAGGCGCTGCCGGGACCTTCTGCACTCCCGGCAGAGGCTGTGCCATTGGAGCCACGGCCCCCGTAGTGCAACATCTTATTTCCCACAGCGGCCAGCCAGATGTCTGGAAGGACCCGCAAGGCCCAGGCCGCCCCCCCCCCCGGCTGCTGCCACCCCCAGGGCCTGGCGGGCAGTGCTTTGTATAAATACATTAAAATTCCAATATATATAATAAAATAATATTAAACTACGATTTCGATATAAAACACGTAGCCATAGTACAAGATGGCATCATTGAGTGTCCTGCCAGGCTGTCAATCATCCAGCTGGTGGTGATGTTGACGTTACGGCCAGGTGGGTGGTGGCGTCGATATTAGGGCCAGGGCCATGCAGTCGAGGCAGCCCCTACTCGAACGCCTGGCGGAAGAGCTCCGTTTTGCAGGCCCTGCGGAATGGCAGAAGGTCCCGCAGGGCCCTGATGTCCTCCGGGAGCTCATTCCACCAGTGCGGGGCCGCCACGGAAAAGGCCCTGGCCCTCGTTGTAGCCCCAATACAAAGGTGCTAATGGACGAACTTCTCCGGAGTTTTGGCATTCATTTCGTGAAGAACTTCTTCCAAACGTCAAGATGTGATAGTATTACTACCGTTGTACTGGATTTACATATTACATACTACCACATCTTGACGTTTGTTAGAAGTTCTTCACGAAACGAATGCCAAAACTCCGGAGAAGTTTGTCTATTAGCACCTTTGTATTGGATGTACACATTATGGAATAAGAAGCCACACTATCACACCTCGTTGTAGCCCACCCGGCCTCTTTCGGGCCCAGAAGGGCCATGTGATTTTGGGACCCCGATAGTAGTGCTCTCTGGGGCACATGTGGGGAAAGGCGGTCCCGTAGGTAAGTAGGTCCCCGACCCTAGAGGGCTTTGAAGGTAAGAACCAGCACCTTGAGCCGTATTCGGTATGCACGGTGGCTGACGGCAGGCTGCGGGACATGCAGCTGCAGCTCCGAGGGAGCCTCAGCATGGCCGGGCAGGAGCCCCTGGGGGTGGAAGGATTGCCCCAATGTCCCGTGGCCCTGACAGCAGCCCAGGTGTGCTCCGGCTGGTGCTGGGTGTTCTTGCCTGAGGGCTACGCCGGGCTGGGGCGTTGTTGTGCAGCGTAGAGGTCGGGAGGCCTGTTTGCCTCCCCGAGAAGCAGGTGTGACCAAATGTTTCAAATTCCAAGTTAAAAAGTTAAGGTTGAAATTCAGAAACATTCGTTCTGTAGACACCGAAGCCAAATAGTCGCTAATGCAAAATGAGAAGCTTGGGAAGGAAGGAAGGAAAAACCGGTGGCCCATTTATTGAAGACGTTGTGGCTAAGCGGGACCATAGAGCCTCTGCTTGGCATGCAGAAAGTCCCCGGTTCAGTCCCCGGCGGCATCTCCAGGGGAGAGGGTCAGGGAAGAAGAGGTGATGGGTGGGAAAGTCTGCCGATCTGAGTGGACCAAGCAGGCCACTTTGTGTGTGGGTGCCTGGAGGGTGTTTCCTGGGGGATCTGGGAGCGGGGGCGTGTGTGGATGAGGAGCGGTGGAGGCCGAGCCCCAGCGTGTCCCGCTCTGCTTGCTTGCTTCACAGGGGACAACCTGCTGACCGCCGTCTCTGTGGCTAGGGACTGCGGGATGATCCAGCCGCCGGACAAGGTGATCGTGGCAGAAGCCCTGGCCCCGAAGGATGGGCAGCCGGCCAGGATCAACTGGCACTACGCGGACATGCTCAGCAAGAGCCCCGATCCCTCGCCAGCCATTCACCCGGAGGTAGCCCTCGTCCCTGCCCACTGGTCTTCGGAGGGCCCCCCCCTCTGTCTGTGTGTGTGTGTGTGTGGTGTGTCTTGGCAGAGTCCAGGTGGGTCCTGAGCGGAACAGAAGGGAGGGCCAGAACCAGCTGTTGCGGGGCCTCAGTGGCTGGACTACCCAAACTCAGTGAGGCCTGGGAGATCCATCTGCAGGACTGCTTCCTTAAGAAGATGAGAGAGAAGCCAATGTTGGATCAGGCCAGCGGCCCCTCCAGTCCAACACTCTGTGTCACACAGGGGCCAAAAACACCAGGTGCCCTCAGAAGGTCCACCCAGCAGTGGGGCCAGGACACTAGGAGCCCTCCCACTGCTGCCCCCCCCCCAAAACACCAAGAATACAGAGCATCCCTTGCCCCAGCCTGAGAGCTCCTGTCTATGCCTTGTGGCCAATAGCCACTGATGGACCCCTGCTCCATATGCTTATCCAATTCCCTCTTGAAGCCATCCATCCTGGTAGCCGCCTCCACCTCCTGTGGCAGTGAATTCCATGTGTTCATCACTCTTTGGGTGAATCCTTCTTTCTTACCTTTTTAAAACGGGGAAGCAGCAGCAGCAGCAGCAGCGTGGGCGAGGCTACCCAATACTTTTTTCCCGGCTTTGCATCACCTGAAGCTGCTCTGTGTCCCACGGGGAAAATAAACATCTCTGTCCCAGGCCCAAGACACATGTGTGTTTGTGTTTGGGTGTGTGTTGGGTGGGTGGGGTGGGGGTTAAACTGGGAAAGCAGCATGGGGGTGGGTGGGAGGAGGGCAGAAGTTCCCTCTGCCCTGCTGGAGGAGGTGAGAGCATCCCTGGGCTGGGGTGTCCTCCTGGCGGGGAGGGGAGGGGAGGGGGTGGCAACGGGCCGCCAAGTGACTCGGTGATGTCTGTGTGTGGCAGGAGATCCCTATCAAGCTGGCCCCGGAAGACCTCGAGGACCTCCCCGCGACCAAGTACCATTTTGCGATGAACGGGAAGTCCTTCGCCGTCATCCAGGAGCACTTCCCGGACCTGATCCCAAAGGTCTGTAGGCGGGGCGGCCTCTTGGCTTCCCTCTGTGCTGAAGGCTCGGACCACCTGTCTTGCCCTGGCCCAATAGGCTCCACCTGGGAAAATGGGTTTTCATTATTAGAGATGGGGAGATGGGGTGTGTGTGTGTGTAGCAGGACACACGCAAGCTCTTGAGATCTGGGTTCAGGTGGGCTCGGCCGTGTTGGTCTGAAGCAGCAGAACCTGAAGCAGTCCAGTCAGGCACCTTGAAGGCCGGCGAAGGGCACGCACACGGAAGCTTATACCCCGAATTAAACGTCGTTGGTCTTCCGGGTGCCGCTAGACTCAAATTATGTCCTGAATTCCGGGGGGTTTGTGGCTTTCCTTTCTGAGTGGGCAGTTGTGTTGTTGCGGGTGTTGCTGTGCCTGCGATGGGACTGTGTGCTCTCCCCCCCCCCCCGCATGCGCCACTGTGCGCCACTTTCCCCTTTCCCGGGAGGTCTTTCCCACGGCTGCAGTGCCCTGGGTGTCCAGCAGAGGGCCGTGTGTTGGCGTCCAGTGCTTGCTGCCTTAGAAGGCCAGCCTGCATTGTGGCCAGGGGGCCAGCAGCACCCTGCAGAGAGCCCACAAGCCAAAGGCTGCTCGCCACCCCCCTCCCCCTCCCCTCGGGGCCTTGCCCCCCAGTCTGGCCCTCGGCAAGGGCGTGGGCTGAGGGGCTCTGGAAGAGCTTCTGCCTCTTTGGTCTGCAAGCGAATGGCATTGTCTATATCCCGCTTTCCTCTCCTGTGGTGGTGGGGGGTTTCCCCAGAGTGGCTGACGCCCGTTCTCCTCTCCTCTGTTTCATCCTCACAACAACCCTGTGAGGTAGGCGAGGCTGAGAGGGAAGCTAGCATGGGGGAGCTGAGCCTGTGTTTCCCGGACCCTGGCCCCGACACTTGGCGACCCCTACGCCTCCCTGGCTCTCAGGGCTCAGCGTTCCCGTCTTGCCCCCGCAGCTCGTCCTGCACGGCACGGTGTTCGCCCGCATGGCCCCGGATCAGAAGACCCAGCTGGTGGAAGCCCTGCAGAGCGTGGAGTGAGTGGCGTGCTCCTCGTGACCCGGCTGCCTCTGCCGCGGGCAGAAGACCCACCGGCGCTGCGGCTCAGCGGGTTCCAGGGCCCCCCCCTCCGCTGCCCCTGGGGTCGGGGTCGCCAGCGTGGAGAGTCAGGAGGGGGCCGCCTGTGGCACTCTGTGGGTCTGTGGCCTGGCTCCCCCTGAGGACGGGCCTGGTGGTGGTGAGCGGAGGAGTGCCCCGCTCGCTGGGCCCCAGGCCTCCTCCTCGCTTGCCCTTGGCGGGAGGCGCCCGGACAGGGGGGTTTCAGTGTAGGAGGGACAGCGGATGAGGCCGGAGGGACGGAGGAAATGCTGCTTTCCCTAAGAAGTCACTGGAACTGGGGGGGAGGAGGGGTTTCCCCGTTGCTGCTGCCCGTGGAGGGAGCAGGAACCCCCCGGGGGGGAGGGGTTTGGAGAGACGGAGGAGAGGCCCGTCCGAGGCTCCTGGCCGTGGGGCTCGAGGGGAGCCGCCGTCTACAGAGGCCGCCAGCCTGTGGATCCCTGTGTCGAGGGGCAGCACCGGGGTGGGGGGGGGAGGCCTCACCCTCAGGGCCCCCCCCCCCCCCCCCCCACCTCAAAGGGTGTCTGTTGTGAAGGCACTTGTAAGCTTCTCCGAGACTCCTTCAGGTAGTGAAGGGTGGGATATAAAACCAATTCTTCCACTCCTCCTCCTGTTTTATATGGGAAGATGATACACCTAGTCTATGTTCAGTGTTACGGTCAAGACCTGCTGTTCTGGGGCCCAAAGTTTGTTTTTGAGAACACCATTACTTCTGTTTCAGCAGCACTCAGCCAAATGCATCTGTACAAATCCACGTGGAAATCTCTTTCCTAAACCACCTCTTCAGTCTGCTCATGAAAGACAGTGCCTCTGAGTTGGGTGGGGGGGGAGCAAGCGCCCGTCCCACCCGGGAGTCCGAGTAGAAGGGCCGGGTGCCCTGCTTTGTGAGCCTGTCCTCTCCCCCTGCTGCTCCCCTCCGCTGCTCACGGGTCTCCTTGGCTCCTCTGTCCCGCCTCACCCACTCGGGCTTCCTGGTTGGCGGCGCAAGGGTCGCCACCTGGCTCAGGCTTCCCGTACCCTGGACTTTGGCCTCCAGCCCCCACGATTGAATGTTTGTTGGGGAAATGCCCGGGCCACTTCCGCCCGGGGGGGTGTGTGTGTGTGTAGAGCTCAAACAACGCAACGGAGCCATTAGGGCCAGTCAGGACACAAAAGCAGCACAACCGACACATTGAGCAGCCTAAAATGGCATTAGATAAAGCAGGCCACAAAACAGCAGGGGCAGGTGAGCCTGGGTAAAAAGGAATGTTTTTGTTTGCATTAGAACTTCAGGAGAGCCCTGCTGGGTCAGACCAGGGAGGTCCATCTAGTCCAGCATCCTGGTCTCACACAGGCCAACCAGTTCCTCTGGACAGCCAACAACCAGGCACAGAGGCCCTGCTGAGTCCGACCAGGGAGGGTCCCTCTAGTCCAGTCTCCTGTCTCACTCAGTGGCCAGCTAGTTCCTCTGGACGGCCAACAACTGGACATAGAGGCCGAGGCCCTCATAAGAACCTCAGAAGAGCCCTGCTGGATCAGACCAGGAGTCCATCTTAGTCCAGCCTCCTGTCTCACACGGTGGCCAGCCAGTTCCTCCGGAGCGCCAACAACAGGGCAGAGAGGCTGAGGGCTTCATAAGAACATCAGAAGAGCCCTGCTGGGTCAGACCAGGAAGGGTCCATCTAGTCCAGCCTCCCGTCTCACACAGGGGCCAGCCAGTTCCTCCAGAGCGTGAACAACAGGGCAGAGAGGCCGAGGCCTTCCCCTGACGTTGCCTCCTGGCTCTGGGATTCAAAGATTAGTGTCCCTGGACATGGAGGTTCCCCTCAGTCACCATGGCTGGTAGCCATTGATAGACCTATCCTCTGTGAATCTGTCTAATCCTCCTTTAAAGCTGTTTATTCCTGTGGCCATCACTACACCTTCTGGCTGCGAATGCCACATTTTCATCACTGGCTACATAAAGCAGTGTTTCCTTTTGTCCTACCTGAAGCTACTGCCCATCAGCTTCATTGTGTGCCCTCAGTGAGGTCTAGTATTTTGGGGGAGGGGGAAAGAAGTCCTCTCTGCCAACCCTCTCCCCACCCTGTGCATCATCAAAAAGGAAAGTGAGGTAGGTGCCAGGAGCTCCTCACCGGAGAGAGCATTCCCCAGCCAAGGTGCCACCCCCCCCCTCTCTTGGGTCACCACCCGGGGGGGGGACACAGCGGCAGAGAGTGGGACAGGACGGGAGGAGGCCGTCTTTTGGGCCCCCTGCCCCCCCCCCAGCCTCTGAGGGCGCGAAAGGCGAGAACCGGCACTTCGTACTGCGCCTGGGAAGAGGGGGGCCTTCCGTGCAGGCCTTTCAGCACGAGGAGGTGAGACCGTCCCTCTGCTGCATCTTCGGCCAACTGACGTTTGCGAGCCGTTTCCAGAGGGCAGCCCCCCACACGGAGTGCATGACCGGAGCCGGAGCCACACGCGTGAGGAGAGCCTGGATCAGGGCGGCCGGAGCACGCCTCCCTCCCCCCCCAGCCAGCTGCAGCCCTTCCCCTCGGCCAGGGCTGGTGGAAGCGGCTGCTCGGCACGGAGGAGGAGACCGGCGCCTTCCGCCCTGGGCCGGGGCCCGGCAGCGCAGCCCCCTCACGGAAAGGGGGAGCGCAGCCCCCTCGGTAGCAGGCCGGGTCCTGAGCCCCGGAGTGGCTGAGCTGTGCCCTGGGAGTCCCCGGTCTGGACTGAGCGTCCCCAGAAGGGCTGGGCAGGAAGGCTGCCCCTGCCGGGGGGGGGGGGCATGTCCCCTCCAGGAGGCTGGGCTTCCTCTTCCAGCCGGGGGAAATTCCTTCCAAGCCACACTGCCGCTCCCCACCCCCCACCCCCCAACATGTGGCTCTGGGCAGTTGTGCTGAGCGGTCTCCGTGCAGGGTCTGATGCCCACCAGGGTGGGGTGGGGTGGGGGAGGCCTCTTGAGCTGATCGCCAGCATAAGAGCATCAGAGAGAAGCCCATGTTGGATCAGGCCAGTGGCCCTTCCAGTCCAACACTCTTGTGTCACACAGTGGCCAGAAATACCAGGTGCCATCAGGAGGTCCGGCACTGGGGCCAGGACTCCAGGAGCCCTCCCACTGTTGCTCCCCCCCAAGCACCAAGAATACAAAGCATCTCTTGCCCCAGATGTAAGAACATGAGAGAAGCCCATGTTGGATCAGGCCAAAGGCCCATCCAGTCCAACACTCTGTGTCACACAGTGGCCAGAAATACCAGGTGCCCTCAGGAGGTCCAGCAGTGGGGCCAGGAGGACACTAGGAGCCCTCCCACGGTTGCCCTCCTCCAAGCACCTAGTACACAGAGCATCCCTTGCCCCAGCCTGAGAGTCCCTATCTATACCTTGTGGCTCATAGCCACTGATGGGCCTCTGCTCCATATGCTTATCCAGTTCCCTCTTGAGGCCGTCCATGCTTGTAGCCGCCACAATCTCCTGTGACAAGTGAATCCCATGTGTTCATCACTCTCTGGGTGCAGAAGGACTTCCTTTATCCGTTCTAACCCTAACGGGTTTTCTTAATCCTTTTGCAGCTACTACGTGGGCATGTGTGGTGATGGGGCCAATGACTGCGGGGTGAGTACCCTCCTTCCGAAGGCACGGGGCTCTGTTTGCCTGGGGGTGTCAGACGAAGTCGCCCTCACTCTCTCTCTCTCTCTCTCTCTGCCTCCCGATTATCCTCTGGCAGGCGCTGAAGAGGGCACACGGTGGCATTTCCTTGTCTGAGCTGGAGGCTTCCGTGGCGTCGCCGTTCACCTCCAGGACGTCCAGCATCTCCTGCGTGCCAAATCTGATCAGGTAAAGCTGCTCCGGCTTCCCTGGCGCAGCGCGTGGGCCGTGGGGACCCTTGGCAGCCACCGCCCGGTTCTGAGGCCCTGGAAATGCCTGGAGAGACGGGAGCTCCAGGGGCGTGTGGGGGGCTCGGATCCGGAGCAGTGGGTAGAAATGGGGCATTCTGCCCTGCTGGTCTGTTCGTTTGATATTTAGACGCTGCTTTTCTGTCGAAGACCCCCCAGCGGAAAGCAGACCGTTTCCAAAAAGGGGGGGGGGGGGAGTCCAGTTCGCTCCTGGGCTGGTCCCGGAGCCCCTGTGGCGGTCCCATGCTAAGCTGCCCCTTGGCCTTCGGGCCCCGCCCAGGCCTTGCACGCCCGAGGCAGGAAGGGGGGGGAGGCCCTCTCTCGGCCTCTGGGTCTCCCTCTGCCCCCAACCCGTTCCCTGGGGGGAGGAGGCCAGCGCCACCGGCTCTGCTGCCAGTCTGTGGGGCCAGGGAGGGTGGCACCACCGGGATCCAAATCCTGCCCCAGAAATAGGGGTCTGGGCCAACACTCCCACTAAGCTGTGGAGAGTCCTGTGAGCAAAGATTCTACTTGGTGAGCTCCTGGCATGAAAGTTGTGAGCGAGCGATTTGGCTGCTGCATCAATGAGTTTGCTCTGGAGCCCCATCCCTTCCTGAGCGAAGACGAAAATCTGTGAGCTGGAGGCTAAGAAACTGGGAGCTAGCTCACACTGACCCAGCTTAGAGGGAACACTGGTCTGGGCCAGCCGGGTGTCTCCTAGGATAGGAATTCATAGATATCGGACCACACAGGGTGTAGCTTATGAACGTCTTTACTACCGTTTGTGTATTTTGCCTGCACGGCGTGTTTTGGACGTATCTTTAGTCTCCCAGACACCGTGGCTCCTTGTATCGGTTGCTTTACAGCCGGGGAGCAGACCTGAGGGGGGAGAGTCTGCCTCTGGCCCTGGGGGTTTGGGGGCATTCGGGTGCCGCCGGCTCTGCTGGAGGTCTTGGAGGCGGGACCCCGCCCTCGGCCCTGCTTGTGTGCTGCCTGGGGAGGGGGGGGGAAGCGCTGGTGCCCCTCCGGAAGCGTGGGTCCTTTGGGCTGTCCGGCCCAGGGACTGAAGCGGGGGGCCCCTTCTGCCCCCGAGGAGCCCAGCCCAGTGTGCTGCCTGCCGACCTGACCGGGCGTCTGGCCTGTTCTGTTCTGTTCCCAGGGAAGGCCGCGCAGCTTTGATCACCTCCTTCTGTGTGTTCAAGTTCATGGCTTTGTACAGCATTATCCAGTACGTGTCCGTGACCTTGCTGTACTCGGTGAGTTTCTGGCGACGAGGCTCCCGGGAAGTCCACAATGCAGAGGGAACAGCTCTTCTTGTTGGCCTTGTCCAGGGGTCATTTCGTAGAAAAAGAGGTGCAGGGGCTCATTAGCATGACTCATTTGCATATGCCACACCCCCTGACATCACCAGAAGTGTGTCAGAAGGCAACACCCACCGCTCAGGCCCCACTGGACTGTTTTGGATGGCTAGCTATGGGTGGGGGGGAACGTGCAGATCTGTCCTCGCAGAGGAGGGAGAGCTTGTGCCTGAATAAAACCTGGTCTTAAAGGTGCCACTGGACTGTTTTGGACCGAGGTGTGAGCGGGGGGGGGGGGCTTCTGCAGCTTACCTGGCTGCTTCTTGCTCTTGACTGAGGGCTGCTGGGAGCAGGGGGCGGGGCTTGTTGCATGTGCCCGCTCCTGTGCGCTCCTGCAGGAAATGACCCCTGGCCTTGTCCCTTTCCCTCCCTCCTCCCCAGCCTCGGGCAGGTGCACACGCCCACACAGCTCGCGGCCAGAGCTCTCCCTTCTGGCCCTTGAGGCTCTGCAGGGCCTGGCCTGGCTTGGCCCCTGCGTGGCCTCGCCGGCTGCGGAGGAGGCCCCGGTTGCCCTTCCGCCTGGCCCGGGGTTGTGGGGGGGGGGGAGGCGCAGGCCTGCATGGCTCACCCAGAGGGATGGCCTTCCATCCTCCCCAGTTTCAGGTGTCCTGCTCTCAATGTGCTTCGTTGTAGATGCTGAGCAACCTGGGAGATCTCCAGTTTCTCTTCATCGATCTGGCCATCATCCTGGTGGTGGTCTTCACCAGTGAGTATTGCCCCTCCGGAGTGAGCCCGGGAGAGGTGGTGCGCGTGGGCTCTGGGCCACGCTCGCTCCCCTGCCTCCTGCGGCTCAAGCGATGGGCAGAAGACCTCCCTGGCAAAGTGGGACTGCGCCTCTGGCGGGCCCCGGGCGGGGATCTGGCCGCGGGGCTCAGCCCCCCGAGAGACGGAGGCCTCTGTGTCTTCTAAGAAACCAGCGTCTCGCCCCGAATGTTGCCCAGAGAGGCTGGAGGCCTGGCCCGGGAGGGGTGGGGGGAGAGTGCCCCAGCCTGGAGGCCCTGTGCACGTCTCCCTTGCTCGGAAGGGGGGTGGGGTGGGGGGAAGGGGACACACAGCCTCGAGCAGAGGACGCAGGCGGGTTGGGACCTGCCAAGCTCCCCACCCTCTGCCGGTCACTGCACTGGGCTGTTGTCTGGGGCTCACCGGTTGTGTCCCCGTCCCCCTTGCCGCCCCTCCTCTCTCTGCAGTGAGCCTGAATCCGGCTTGGAAGGAGCTCGTGGCGCAGAGGCCCCCCGCGGGCCTCATCTCCGGGCCCCTCCTGGGCTCCGTCCTCAGCCAGATCCTCATCTGCCTCGGCTTCCAGACCCTGGGCTTCCTCTGGGTCAGGCAGCAGCCCTGGTACGAGCCGTGGACCCCGCACTCCGAGTAAGTCACCGCGGCACGTGAGACTCGGGGCGAGCCACGGGCGAGATCCCTCTGCAGGCCGGTCGCTGGGACTGTTCAGCTGCCTGCTGGCGTGTCTTCCCGGGGGTCGCGGGGGCTCCCCCTTCTTGGTCCCCCCCCTGGAGTTGTCTTGACAAACCGGTGGGGGAGGGGGAGCTGTGGCCGCTGTGAGGAGGCCGCCCTAGGCTTTTGAGCCGGCGCGGGTGTGGGATCTGAGGCGGGGGGGGGCTGAGCAGCGGAACTTGCTGGGTGCTGCCTGAGCCAGGCGACTCCTCCCTCTCCCGCCTTCCTCACAGGGTCTCCCAGCTGGGCCTCCCTGGCAGGACGGTTCCACAGCTGAGGTGTGCGGAAGGGCTGGGAAAGGATGAGCCGAGGGCCCGTCCCAGGCCTTTTCTGGGAAGCTGCTCCAGAGCTCCCGCCCCTTTCCCCGTCTCCGCTTGCCAGCTGGGCAGCCAGTCTGCGAGTGGGAAGGCGTCAGCCCCGGAGCCCCCCATGCCAGGCGAGAACGCCTCCTCTGCCGGGCCCCCTTCACCACGCTCTCCGCCACTCTGTGTCTTCCTTGCTGCAGTGCTTGTGGCTCGCCCAGGGGCCCCGGAGACGCCAACGCCTCTGCCCACGGGAACGGGACTCTGCACGACGAGCACAACATCCGGAACTACGAGAACACCACCCTCTTCTTCATCTCCAGCTTCCAGTACCTCACCGTCGCTGTCGCCTTCTCCAAGGGGAAGCCTTTCCGGCAGCCCTGCCACAAAAACTGTACGCCTCTGGCTCGCTCTGTGGGAGGGAAGGGGGGTGGGGCTCAGGGGGGCTGGCCAGAACGGGAGCCACAGCCACATGGGCTGAGCCTGGGGGAGAATGGGCTCTCTGCCAGCTGGTTGCTGCCCAAAGAGGTTGGGCTGTATGTGCCCCAGCGCTCTGGCAGAGCTCTCTCGGGGCCCCATAATTCTTCCTTCTGGCTCCGGGAGATGCTTCCGGCAAGAGGGAGCACAGCAGCAGCAGCAGCGGGGAA
>NW_015164676.1:137087-141652 GCF_001447785.1 Gekko japonicus
CAGATCCCTTTGTCCTGTCGGTGCTGGTTCTGTACGCCGTCATCCTCTTCATCATGCTGCATCCAGTTGGGGCCATCGACTGGGCCCTTGAGGTATGACCCGGAGAGGCTCTGCTCGCACAGGCGCCCCCACCCCCCAACCTTCCCCTTGGCCTCAGGAGGAGTTACTAGGAAAAGCCAGCAAGCCCCACTGCAAATTAGGGGTGTGCATTCGGCAATAGCCAAACCGAAAAAATACCCGAAAAATACCTTGTTGGTATATTTCGGATATCACATATTATTATCCGGCTTTTCTTCGGGTTCATTTTGCTGTACCGAATGCAAGGTCTCTCATTTAAACCTAACAGGCTGAGCCGCCAGTCAGCTGCTGGGTTTAAATGCCTTTCTTTCTCTCCCTCCCCAAGATCGGGGACAGAAAGGAAGGCATTTTAAACTTCCCTGGGCTCCCTGCCTGCTCTTCTCCAGCTACTCCATGTCAGCTAGAGAAGGGAAGGGGGAGAGCCCAGGCTTTCCCTGGTCAATTTCACTCCCCGCTGACTGGCCCTGAGTGAAATTGACAAGGAAATCTGCAGGGGCTACCAGAGGGAAAGAAGGCATTTTAACAGGCCTCCTTTCCCTCTGTTGGTGTAAATCAGACCCGAATACATTCAGCAATACTGAATATTTCCCCAATTCGAATACTTTACTGGTATCGGACTGGGGAAATTCAGCATTTACCGATATTTTTGGGGTCTGGTTTACCCAAAGCCAAAAAATAACAGCTTTCTTTTTTCCTGCACGCCCCTAACTGCAAGACGCTGGGAGTCCCGTGGCTGGTGCACCTGGCATGGATCAGGCGTGGGAGCCTTGGCAGGAGAAGGGGGAAGGTCTTCCTTCCTGCACCGTTTTCCTAACCTAAATCAGCCCCCCCCCCCGAAAGCCACCGACTGTCTGCTTGGGGCAAAGAGCCAGGCAGCCGGATCCGGATTCCAGGGTGGCCATCGTGGGGGGGGGGGGAGGGGGGGGGAGGCCCAGCCCTCCACGGGGGCAGCAGGATCTCTGAGCTCGGCAGGCTTGAGAATAGAGCTTCTAAGAAGCCGGGAGCTGCTCTGGCCGTGGGACTCCCAGGGCCTGGCCTGTGGCTGAAACGTCTTGGATAACATTGGTCTGCAGGAGAACTGGCACACGCTCCTGAGTCCGCTTTCTGGTGTGTCCAGAGACATGGGGGGCTCTGATGATGGCACGGGGGCTCCCTTGCTCTTGCCATCGGGGTCACATCTGAGAGGGTGTGTGTGTGTGGGGGGGGCTTTGTATGGGTCTTTCTGTCTCAGCTTTTCCCGAGCGTGTTGGGAGGGAGTGTTTATGGGAGTGGGGGGGCGGTGGTCTCGTTTCTCTGAACCGGAGGCATTTCCCATCTCGGTGCCCAGGCCCAGCAAGCCGGAGATGGTATGTCGTCCCCCACCCTGCCCCCGCCCCCGGCCAATGCTGGAGGTGGCTGTGAATGCCGATGTCCCTGTGAAGTGCCCGGGGGGGGGGGGCAGGGCGTAGCGTGGGGGGGGCTGCTTCTCTGCTCCCCCGCGGTGGCCTTCCTTTGCAGCTGGTTTGCGTGCCCTTCCAGTGGCGGGTGGCGGTCCTCGCCATTGTGCTCCTCAACGGGGTGGTGTCCATCCTGGTGGAGGTGAGTCTGAGTCATCGGGGGCCTCGGGGGGGGCAGAGACCGGGGGGGTCCGTGGCCTCGTCCCGCTTCCCCTTTGAATCGTGCAGGGAGTGGAGTCCGTGTCCCGGCATCGTTCCTGGACGAAGCCCTGGTGCCTCGAGGCCCTGGGGGCGGAGGCCCGTTCTCGCTCCTGGTCTGGAGTTCCGCAGTGGGGAAAACGGGGGCTCTGCGGTCCGTGTTTGGCTGTGTCGGCTGAGTGGACCTCCGTTCCTTCGCACAAATGGTCCCTCCGCCTTCTTTATGTGCAAAATCTTCTGCTTTTGTGAGTCTTGGGGGGTGCAGGACACTATAGGTGCCCCCCCCCGACAAGTGTTCCCTCTAAGCTGAGTTAGTGTGGGCTAGCTCACGGGTTTTGTAGCCTCCGGCTGGCACATTTCTGTCTCAGCTCAGGAAGGATGTGGCACCAGAGCAGACTGATTTACACAGCAGCCAAATCCCTCGCTCACAACTTGAATGCCAATGGCTCACAAAGTAGGGTTTTTGCTCATAGGACTCCAGAGCTGAGAGGGAGCCTTGCCCCCAGCCCCAGAGGTGGGGGTGGGGGGGTGGGTTCAAAAGCGAACGCTGCAGGTCTGGGGGGAGCTGGCTCCCGGGCCCCGGGGAAGAGCCCCTGCACTTCTTCCTTGGCAGCTGCACAGCCTCGCTCGGCCCGGGAGCTGCATCCAGGTCCAGCAACCTCTGACTGGGGGTGGGGGCGGCCCCTGAAGGATTGGGGTGGCCCTCTCCCCCTCGCAGGCTCCAGAGGGTCCCACGCGTGGCAGGCAGGAGGAGGGGGAAGGGCTTGCAGGCCTCGCTTCCACGAGGGCTGGCCGGAGAGAGTCAGTTTGTTCCCCGCTTTTCCTCTTGGCTCAAGCGGTACCTGGAGAACAGCAGGGTCAACATTTGCTAGAGTGAGAATCTGCAGCTGCCCCTTCCCCAGTGCTTGTGAAACACACACTCACACACACACTCACACACACACCGGCCCACCCGCGCGCTCTCTGTTCTGCCCAGCTCGAGGCTTCCGTGCCAGCCTCCCCGCGGGTCCCCTTCTGTCTGCGTGGGGTTGGTGGGCCCCGCGGTTGCTCTTTGCTTGCGAAGTGCTGGCTCCCCAGAAGTGACCCCGGTCTTCTTGATTCTCCTGCTCCCTGCGTCACCCCACAGAATGTCCTCCTTGACACGGTCCTCTGGAAAGTTCTCTTCCGCCGGGACAAGCGAGGGGATTTCCGCCTGCCCTCCTCCTCCTCCTCCTCCCGCCCACCGCCACAGGTTGGAACTCTGTTCAAGCATGCGCTTTGTCGTGTTGCGGGAGGCCCCACCGGTTGGGTGTGGGGTGGGAGGCTAGATCTGTGTGTGTGACCCCCGCTCCTTTCCATACGGTGGGGCTGGGGCCTCCCCAGGAGAGGTTTGAAGCCCGCCGGGGTCCTGCTGGTAGCGATGGGGGGGGAGGGGTGTCTTGCCCAGGGAAGCTCAGAGCAGGCACAACAGCCCTGTCAGGCAGGTGAGGAGGGCAGCTAACCTGAGCCCGTTCGCGGGGAGGGCGGGGTAAAAATGCAAATAAATAAATAAATAAATAATAAACCTGGGCGACGTGAGGAAGAAGGGGAGCCCTTCTCTGTCTCGCAGTGCTGAAGGTCTGGTCTAATTTGCAGCAGGCTTGCGTGGGGGGGGGGGGGGTGGCCTATTTTTGGATTTCCTGTTACGGGGTGGGGGTGGGGGACTAGATGGCTTCTAAGACCCCTTCGGCCTCTGGAACGCGACGTACAAGTCAAACCTGCAGCCCCCGCAGTCACACCCCTGTGCTGTGTCCTTTGGGCCCAAAGGCACCGGGCCGTCGAGAGCCACCTTCTGCTGCAGGGTTTGTCTCTCAGGATGCCCGCCCCATGGGCACTGTGGCCACAGGCCGACCGTCCTGGCAGCAAGCCGAAAGCAGCTCCCCAAGACCCCCCGAAAGGGCAGGTCCACTTTCCCCGGGGAGAGGCCGTGGCCAGTGACGCAGGACGGCTCTCGCCTGGATCACATGATGCTCCGGCAGCCGGTTGGGGGAGGGACATAGCTCCACGTGGCCCTCATCCCTGGGCCACGGGACCACTTCCGAGGGGCCCCCCCCAGCCCCTGTGGCCTTCACAGGCCCCTCCCACCACCCTCCCATCAGCAGTAAGAATGATTTCTGATATAACTTTTAAATACCTCAACGTTTTATTTTAATTTTTTTGTTTTAGGCAAAATGTAATGCATGTTTATGGGTCCTAAATATTTATCTCTTTTTTTGTGAGAAAAAACCTAAAACATTTCCTTTGACCCTAAAAGTTCATCCCCCCCCCCTTCTGATCTTAAAAGAAATCAAGCCATTTTCATCCCCCCCCCCAAGTATCGTGGGCCCTACTGTGCCGAATGGATGAGTTGGCCCTGCCTCGTCCTCCGCCTCTTGGACCCGTCCCCGGAGCGGCATGGGATCGCCCCGCGAGCTGCCCCCCCCCATGTTCCAGGCAGTGGGGATGGGTGAGGGTGGCCCCCGCAGCAGCAGCAGCAGCAGGTGTTGCGTGAGTCCTGCCGTCCCACCGCCGCCCGTGTGCTCTCTTTGCCCTCTCCCCAGGACGCGCTGGACCGTGGGCAGAGGTGCCGCCCGCCTGCCCTGCCCTGCTTCCGGAAGGAGCCCCCCAAGGCCAAGTACGTGCACCTGGCCCAGGAGCTGCTGGTGGATCCCGACTGGCCGCCCAAGCCCAGCACCACCACCGAGGCCAAAGGCCCGGCCCACGAGAACGGCTCCTGCCCCATCGTCACCATCACGTAGCAGCGGGTGGCCGCCCCCGCCGCCTTCCGGGACGCCGCGGCCTGCTTGGACTCTCTGCCGCTCTCCTGGGTGGGGGGGGGGAAGGCGCCTTTCCCGC
>NW_015164676.1:141831-142211 GCF_001447785.1 Gekko japonicus
GCCCTGGTCTCCCCCCCCCAAAAAAAACAGCTCCTGGCAGCCGGCTGGGCTGTGTGAAGGACCCCCCCCCCGCATCACCAAAGGGCAAACAGGGAACACCCCCTCCCCCCGCCCCACCCCTTGGCTGGTGGCCTCCCTCAGTGGTGCTTTGGGGGGGGGTTCCTGAGGACAGCGCCCTGTCACAGGGCCATGGGGGGGGGGTCGTGTTTCCCGCCAACCCTCTGCCTGCACTCTGATGGGGGAAGAGCCCCTTTCGGTCCGCCCTCAAACGCTGTGCAGAGCAAGAGGAGGAGGAGGAGCCTGCTCCCTCTCTCACTCCCTCGGCCAGGCCGCCTCCTCCTCTCTCCGAGGCAGTCCTGCCTTCTCTCCCTCAGCGGAAG
>NW_015164676.1:142358-166964 GCF_001447785.1 Gekko japonicus
TTCTGCTGCCCAGCAACGCCTTGGGACCCAGGAGGAGGAGGATGCGTGGGGGGGGGGGAGTGACCCCCCCCCGCCCCCCCCGCTTTGTGGTAGCTTTTCAGCTGTTTGCAGCACCTGACGTCCTGTCCCCGGAATTCCTGGACTGGTTTGTCCGTGGGGGGGAGGTGCAGAATGCAGGTGGCGTCTTGACTGCTAGAACCTCCATGCTGGGAAGTTCCACGTGTGCATCCAAGTCCATACCTTTGAGAGACGGGGGTGTTCTTTGTCAAACGTTCCTTGGAAGCTCCTGACTTCAGGGAAGGAGAGTGGTTGTGTGAAGGTGCCCTGGCCGGGTGGTCGGCTGCAGACAAGTCCAGCTTTGCGCGGGATTCAGAGTTCCTCCTTAAATTATTTGCTAGCTATGCAGACCGAACGCCTCCGTCCCTCTTGAGCCAGCCGAGGACGGTCACTCACTGTGGCTGGCCTGACCGAGACCAAGACCGGAGCCCCTGTTGTTAAATGACGTGTTGACTTTTTTTAAAAAAAGAATTCTTAAAATAAACAACCAGGTCTTTTAAATGAAATGTCCCCTTCTCTCTCCTTTCCGTCCTGGACCATTGGTGGTGAGGCTGGGACGCTCAGGAATCCCCTGCCTGTCTGCAGCTGTAGTGATTGGGGGGGGCACATGCTCAGTCCACCCCCCCCATCTCAGCTCATGCAGACAGAGCCCACCAACCTCTGGCACCGCGGGGCGGGGCGGGGGGAGGTATGCTGTCCAATACACAGCACGTCTCCCTGGCGTAGAAAGTGGCAAAGGTTTTTATTTCCTTACGGTCTCTCAGTCGTAATTATTAACAGTATCAGAAGAGCCCTGCTGGATCAGACCAATAGGCCATCTAGTACAGTATCCTGTCTCACGGAAGAAATTTTAGAGGTTTATAAAATTATGCATGAGACGAAGAAATTGCATCAGAAGAGCCCTGCTGGATCAGACCGTCGGTCCATCTATTTTTAATTTATTTCATTTTCTCCAATTTTTACCCTGCCCTCCCAGCCAAGGCCGGCTCATGGCAACTTACATAAAATCAGCATATATATATGCAATAAAACGATTAAAACATTTAAACCAAGCTAAAACTAATTGACAATAACACAGTAAGTGCTAGTTTGTTGTTGTTGTAACTGAGTCAACGATGGCTACTGTATAAGTTCTTTCTTCCCGTGACTGGCTCCTAGATCTATTTAGGGTGTTTTCCAGGCGGTTGGCACAGGCTGGTGTTATAAATTCCAGGGACAACAGGGCTTCCTATCTTTAGTAAAGTTCAATGGTGGTCCATAAGCCTGGTGGAAGAGCTCCGTTTTGCAGGCCCTGCGGAATTGTAAAAGGTCCCGCAGAGTCCTGATCTCTTCTGGGAGCTCGTTCCACCAGGCTGGAGCCGCCACCGAAAATGCCCAGGCCCTGGTTACTGGCAGCCTGACTTCCTTAAGACTCGGGAGGGCCAGTCGACTCTGAGCCCCTGAACGCAGTGCTCTGGTCCAACACCCTGCCTCACACAGTGGCCGACCAGTTCCTCTGGAGGGCCAACAGCAGGGCACAGAAGCCAGGGTCTTCCTCTGATGCTGCTTCCTGGCACTGGGACCCGGAGGTTTAGTGCCTCTGAATGTGGAGGCTCCCCTCAGCCACCATGGCTAGTAGCCATTGCTAGACTTATCCTCCATGAATCTATTTATTTAATCCCCCTTTAAAACTGTTACTTCTGTGGCCCTCACTCCATCCTCTGGCAGCACATCCCACATTTTAATCACTCTCTGTGTAAAGTAGTCTTTCCTTCTGTCCGTCCTGAGCCTACTGCCCATCAGCTTCCCTGGATGCCCTCGAGTTCTGGTATTGTGGGAGAGGGAGAAAAAGTTCTTTTTGTCAACTCTTGCTGCCCCGTGCATAATTTTATCAACCTCAATTATGTCTCCCCCCCCCTTTAGTTGTCTCTTTTCTAATCTGAAAGGGCCCAGAGACTCTTCGGCCTTTCCTCACAGAGGAAGGGGCTCCAACCCCCCTCATCGTGTTGGTCGCCCTCCTCTGGACTTTTTCCAGCGCTGCAAATTGCACTTGGTTTTTGTTAATTTATTTGTTGTTGTTGGGGAGCGTTTATGAAGATTGTGCCAAACGCAAGAGCTGATCCTGACATTAGTTTCCTGTGCAAGAGATGAAGGATTCTTCTCTCCTGATAATTACAGATTTTGAAAGAGTTTCATGACTTTCTCCTTGGAAGTTCTGAATTCTAAAAATCTGTACATTAGATGACCGGTTTCATCCCTTCGACATCTCAGCTGTGCTTATTTTTATGCTGTTATCAACCCGTTTTTTAGAATGGTTGGATCACGAATGCGATTCCACCACCAGCTCCTGCTTGACAAGGCCGTGCCGTCTCGGGCTGTGCCACGGGGTGGGGTGGCATTTGCTTCCAAGGCGAGAACACCGTTGGCTGCTTCGTAACGGTACCTGGTTGTAAAAAAGGCATTTTGTGTAATAATTGTACATTGTAAATAGCCTTGTAAAATCAGTTTTTATGCGATAAAACTATTTGAAATGAAAATGTGGTGAGGTTGCCCCTTTTCTGTGTCCTCTGCGGCCCACTCATTTCCGCCCAGGCGTGAGGCGGCAGCACCCAGCTGGGATTCTGTTGCGCAAGTCGGCCCTGAAGCTATTTTGGGAGGGGGAACTTCTGAGCCAGAAGTCGTTGAAAGGGGAGCCGTTGAAAGGTCGTCTCCGATCAGCCTCGTAGAGGCCCAAAATGGATGCTGCAGGTTAGGGAAAGGGGCAAAGGGGGTTAACTGAGACACTATATTGGCAACGTGGAGTGTCTCCTCCGAAAGTGACCGTCTGGTTCAGAGGGCCAACATTTTAAAAAGCAAGTCAGATGTTAGGTGAAAGCGAGCAGAGAGATGCCCTCTGGCGATCCAGTCGTTTATAGAGACGTATTGGGAAATGGCCGGCCGTGAATCCTGGAGCACCTCAAGGGACCAGCGAGACCTTCGGATTGGAGCTTTTGAGGGCCCCCGGAACCAGCGGATGAACCCGCCGGCCTGCCTCATCCTGGGCCCGACCATTTGGTGTCCTTTCCGCCGACTGGTCTCCGCTTGGCGTGGCCTGACCCATTTCCTCCTCCTTGGTCTGTTTAACAGTAGAGGCTGCCAGAGACTGGACACAAGGAGGGGGCTCTGCGGCTGAGCCACGGCGAGGAGTGTCAAATGTCCAGAAAACACCAAGCCGTGGGAAGGAATAAACATCTCAAAAATGTAATTCTGTGCAGGTAAACTTTCCTGTGTGGGTGAATTCCGATACAAATGATGCATTTTATGTCATTAGCATTAAAATGTTCGGCCTACTAATGGAATTTTAGGGTCTAAATGTTTTGGTTTTCTATTAGGGAAGTAGCAACACTTGAGAGAGAGTTGCAGTCTGCTTGCACTGTGGGTGACCACCGCGCATGCATCTTCAGTTCTTGCCCTCTGAGAGGAGAGAGAAGGAAAAATAAAAGTTGGATGTAGAAAAATTCTGTAGTAGACAAAAGACAGTGTCCTACAGAAGAAGAAGAAGAAAAGAGATTGGATTTATACCCCATGGCCCTTCACTACCCGAAGGAGTCTCAGAGTGGCTCACAAACTCCTTTCCCTCCCCATGACAGACACCCTGTGAGGTTGGCGGGGCTGAGAGAGCTCAGAAACTGCTCTTTTTCCAAGGACAGCTCCTGTCAGAACTGTGCCTTCCCCAAGGTCATCCAGCAGCTGCAAGTGGAGGAGGAGTGGGGAATCAAACCCGGTTCTCCCAGATTAGAGTCCTCTGCGCACTTCACCACCACACCAACACAGTCACCATAAGTCGTCTGAGAAGAAAGCTCGAGTCCAGGAGCACCTTTGCAACCAACAATGTTTTATTCAAGGTATTAAGCGAAGTTTTAGAACATGGAAAACGCTGGACTGTTTAGTTAATATATGATGATTAAACCTTTCGTAAGAGGTTTTCTCAGTTTGAAATGTGCTGTCGGAGGAAAGTGTTCTGGATACTGTGGAGTGCCGGAAAGACAAGCCGGCGGGTTCCAGACTAAATCCAGCCTGGTCTCTCCCTGGAGGCCAAAACAGCTAAGTCGAGGCTGTCGTCTTTGGGTCCCATGAGGAGGAGGCGAGAATCCCTGGAGAAGTGGAAGGCAGCAGGAGGCGAGGAAGACCCAACCTGAGACGGAGGGACTCTCAGCCAAGGAAGCCACCAAGGCCCCCCTCCGCTTGCAAGACCCCTGAGCACGGCCCATAACAACAAGGACGTCTTGGAGGCCATGGATTCACAGGGTTGCCAGAAGCGATTGGATGGCCCTTGACCCACGGGAGGAATCCCACCCCCCCACACGTTCCCCCAGACCCCCCAATGCCTTCCTTGGAAAAACTGGAACAGCCTTAGGTGAAGCAAGGTCCCCCTCTCTCCCCCCCCCCCTTTGGGCCTTCTCATCTTTCGCTCCGGCCCTTCCCTCTGGCCGGCTCTCTCTTGAACCCCTGTCAGCCTCTGGGGGGGGGGCATCTCGTCTTCTCTGATTGACGTCCTCTGACCGGCCTGCAGCGCAGAATCTTCACCACTGAGCTGCCTCCCTTCCCCCCTTCTGAGGGAAGCGGCTCAGCGGGTTCTCGCCATAGAAGAGGGGCGCACGCATGCTTGCGCACCCTCGGCCAGCTTCTCCCAGCAGAAACACGTCAGGTGGGCGTAGTGACCAGGGTCAGGGGGCATTTCCCAGAGAGGTGTGATCGTTGGATTACTCAGTCAAATACATTTAAAAAAAACAGTGAGGCCGTTCTGTGACAAGACAGCCTCGCCATCTGCGTAGGTGTTTACCTTTCTTAAAAAATGCCAAAAGCTCTTGATGAAATGACACCTCTCTTTGGGATCACGAGCCAGAGAATAGGGGAAACTGTTTTCTGCACCGTTAGGAGGCGAGCAGTGGGCCAGTGCTTAGGGGTCTGTGGTCCCGATCCATGAGCCATTTGCACAGTGAAGCAGAACAGCTGCTTGTGGTCCCGCACCATCATCCAGGTCGTGCTCTAGAGCTCCCCAAGGCACTCTGTTGGAACGCGCCACGGAGGGAGAGTAGCGCATGAGCTGCATCCAGAGGAGGGGCTCTCTGGAGCAACCTCAGCTCTGTGCGGAGACCAAGGCCCCCTCTAAGCTGTGGAGTCCTCTTGTGAGCAAAGATTCCACTTTGTGAGCTCCTGGCATTAAAGTCATGAGCGAGCAATTTGGCTTCTGCATAAATTAGTCTGCCCTGGAGCCCCATCCTTCCTCCTCCTCCTCAGAGGGCACACTGGTGGAGACTCCCCGTGGGGGAAGAGATCGTGGGCTCCAGGAGGAAACACCCGCTCAGCCTGCAGGAGACTCACTCCCCTGAAACTGCCTCGCTGCTGCAGAACTCAGCCCGGAGGCTTCTGGCGAGGGGTGGCCTTGGTCAGGTCTGGTGCTGAGCTACAATTTCCCTTGGGATTTTCCCATGCTGCTTTGTGTTTGGGTGGGGAGGAGCTTCGGGTGGGGGGTGGGGGGGCAGGGAACCTGTCTCAGTTGCTGAGGCAACCTGGCTGGCAGCACCCTCTTGTGTCAAGGTGGGCAGAGGGATGCAGGGCAGACGGGTGTTGCATCGGGGGGGGGGATGAATTTCCTTCGCACTCACACGACGTTCCATGCGTGCAATAGATGGCAAGGCAGCCTGGGCTGCAGGGTTAGGGTTCCCTCTTCCCCTCAGGCAGGAGGCCTCCGTTCCTAACGGGGTTCTTCTCACCCCAGTGGCTGTGCGACTGTCAGTAGGCAGGCACAGGCTCCAAGGTGTCACTGGTCTGAATTAAGCGGTTTATTGAAAGGCACCCCTGTAAAGCACATGTGTGTTAGCAAACATGTCAAGGGGCTCCCTCTGTTATGTAAAGTGATGTGCAGTCGGAGTGCAGGCAGCACCCGTTCCCACATTTCAGGGGTATCTGGCGTTTCTTCCCAGGATCTGATCTGACACCCGGGAACGGCCAGCAGAGAGAAACTGGTTCCCTGAATCTGTTCCCAGCGCTGTCATGTAGACGTCCAACTATTGCTTCAGTGTTCTTAATCTGTCAGGCCTCTGGCTCTTCAGCCCCTTGCCCTGGTGTTTGCCAAGATCACGCCTTGCAGGGGCAGTGAATGACAAGCGAAGGCCGCCAAGGCTTAGGTGCCGAGTCATAGAATCATAAAATGTTAGAGTTGGAAGGGACCTTGTAGATCATCTAGTCCAACCCCCTGCACTCTGCAGGAGCAGAGCCGAAAGGTAGCCCTACATACCTACAACATACCCGAAAGATGGTCGTTCAGCCTCCGCTTGAAAACGTCCAGCAAAGGAGCATCCACCCCCTCCTGAGGCAGTCTGTTCCACTGCTCAACCACTCGTACAGTTAGGATGTTTCGCCTGATATTTAGCAGGTAACAACTCCCTTGTAATTTCCACCCATTAGACCTAGTCTTGCAATCTGGAGCAAGAGAGAAGAGATCTGCTCCATCTTCTACATGAGAGCCCTTCAGATACTTAAAGACTGCAACCATGTCCCCTGCAAGCCTTCTCTTTCCCAGGCTAAACAGACACAACTCTTTCAGCCTTTCCTCATAAGACTTAGACTCCAACCCTCTCACCATCCTGGTTGCCCTCTTCTGGACACGCTCGAGCTTGTCAACATCCTCCCTAAAATGTGGTGCCCAAAACTGGACACAGGACTGCAGGTGGGGCCTGACCATAGCAGAATAGAGCGGAACTGTTAATGCATGCTAAGATTGCATTCGCTTTCTTCACAGCCACATCGCACTGCAGAGTCTCGCTTAGCCTTTTCCATGCTGCGTCTTGAGAAGCTGTTGGTCACATTCAGTCTTCCCGTCTTCCGTGGTGTCTCTCAGCCAGGTCAGACCCCGTTTTCTCCACATGGCTGCCTCCAGATGAGTTCTTGTCCTTAAAATTCCTGTAGGGGATACCATGAGCACGCCTGGAAGATGCATCTGATCACGAACCACTTTGTTGACCACTTAGTGGTTAAAGCTGCTGCATGGGTAGCCTAAACGATCCTTGTCGGCTGACCAGCGCTGACATCCACAGTTTCTGAGCCTGGGAACTGAGCCAAGCGCTTGGAAAAGCCATCTTGTTCGGTGGTGGAGACTTAACTTACGGGATGATCGGACACAGGACACAGCAGGTGAGCCTCGGGCCCACCTCTGAAAGGATAATGCAGGTATGGAAAGGGCCAGAAATGGACAGCCGAAATGATGCAAACACTCTGGTTCACGGGGGTGACTGGGGAGTGCTCAGAGCAACCCTCTCTACCACCAGCCCCGATTTCAGAGGTCCATGAGGAAGCCGCACTGGCTCAGTCTCTTGGTCTGACTTCCTCTTCTCCCTTTCTCGCTCAAACCTTTCTCACTTGACCTCATGGGCCAGCCTGGATCTCTTCCCTTCTCGTTCAGCCTCATGCTCCAGAAGGAGTTTCTCCCTTTCTCACTCGGCCTCATGAGCCCGCCTGATTCCCGCATTTAGTCTGCTGGATTTTCTCCCTTTCCCCTTGATGGGCCAGCTGGAACTTCCCTGGCTCCGTCTGCAACTGGGAGTGCAGCACCACTACTCTGGACCAGGGTTCCCTCTAAGCTGAGTTAGTGTGAGCTAGCTCATAGTTTTTTAGCCTCCGGCTCAGACATTTTGGTCTTAGCTCAGGAAGGATGGCTCCAGACCAAACTAATGCAGTAGCCAAAATGCTTGCTCACAACTTTTAATGCCAGTAGCTCACAAAGTAGAATTTTTGCTCACAAGACTCCACGGCTTGCTCTGGACTCTAACCCAAACGCTGTCCTGCTCTCGGGAGGATGGGCTCTCGTACTGGCTGTCCCCCTTTGGCTACATTTCCAGGGTTAACGTCACTCTGACAGCCCCTGAGCCCAACATGGCCTCAGACTGTTCCTTTGAGGTACGGATGCCGCCTCACTCTACTCTTAACGGTCCAGCTGACCTGAGGCCGACTGGCCAGCCCCTCTCCTCCTCGCCTCTGCGCATGCTCACAAGCATTTTGTGCCAAACTGGGCTGCTTTAAGCAAAAGCGATACTCGAAAAAGGGGTAAAAGCAGGCCAAGTCACCCCCTGCTCATCTCTGGGGTCCAAAAATGGACAAATCCCACTGCTGCCACCATGTTGTGAGAAGGGGTGAGGCCGTGCGGGGCTTTTAAGAGAAGGGGTGCCTGGGTGAAGCGCACTAGGCAGGGTGAACCAAAAGAACCGGTTCACCAACCAAAGGCCGTAAGAATGGGCCAACTGAAAGAACAGTTGTGACAATGGAGAAGAGACGGACACAGGGGCTGCTATAAGGGCATGCCATGAAGAAGCAGAAGTAAGCTGGGTGGCCCCACCCCCCCCCTGTGCTCTCTCTCTCTCTCTCTCTCTGAAGCAAAGCAGGGTTGGCTGGGAGGCCACCCAGGAAGCTCCGGGTTGCCACACAGAGGCAGGAACGTCTCTTGCCTGGAGAATCCCACGGGGCCACCGCCATAAGTCGGCTGTGCCTTGGTGGCGAGAACAGCAGCAAAGCAAGACAAAACTCCAATGGGAAAGGCTGGCTGGAGGACAGTGCGACTCCCAGGTGTGGCTGTCTTCGCGGACGCCCGGCCTCCCCATTTCAGTGGCTGCTCCCATTCAGGTCAACCTTTGGAGAGGGACTGTCTCCAGCCAGTGGGGGCCCCTCTGCTGCCAGGCCCCTGGGAGAGAGAGGAACAGACTCCCCCCCCTCCCCAGGTAGCGCCTTAGATGCCCTCCCCCCCTCCGCTGTGCTTGGCGTCCCCTTCCCCTCCAGCTCCACCGCCCTGATCCTGGGCTTGGGAGCTGTCTGGGTGGTGGGGAGGCTGTCCTGGGGCCTCAGAGGGCGCTCCACTCCACTCCACTCAGCCTCGGGCCTCGGATCACGACGGACACAGACTCTCCTCTTCTGCAGAGAGGAAGCTCAGGAGAGCATTTTTGAACCAAGTGTTGGATGCACAGGTTGCATTGGGGGCGGGGGCGGGGGGGTATAAGTCTAAATAAATAAATGAAGCCTGCCACCTCCTGGCTACCAGTCCTCCTGCTCTGTCTTTGGCAAGAAAGATGTTCCAGTGGATTGCATTTCAGAGGAGGGAGCCCAGGCAGAACACACTGATGCAAAACACATTTCCTAAAGACCCAGGGATGCATATCCCCACCCCTCCCGTCTGCACAGTTGACACAGCAGGACACCTGGACTGCAGCGGGATGTTTTGTTGTAACCGTCACCTTGAGTTCCCTGTGGGTTCGCCATGGCTGCTGTTTTTAAAGATCTAAACATGGCTTAACATCTGTGCAAAGAGAAAAACAAAAGTAGCATTGCGGGTGCGGGGTTTAGTATGTAGTGTCGCAGTGTGAAATCCCTGCAGTGCAAATGAGTGCTGCAGTTAGGGACGGGCTTTGGTTCAGGATTTTTTTTAGTAAAACCCCTGTTGCATGGATGCTGGGCACATGGCAACGTGAGACTGGGCACGTGGGGCCCTGCCAGGCAGTTGCTGGTGGGCCAGACCATTCTGGACGTCAGAAGAGCCCTGCAGGGTGAGCCCTGTGGTCCATGTAGTCCAACACCCACAGAACTGCCCCGGAGGGCCAAACAAACAGGTGGGTGTTGCCTTCTGACACACTTCCGGTGATGTTAGGGGGTGTGGCATATGCAAAGAAAGGCCCTAACCTTGATGTTGCCTCCTGTGCTGATGCTGGTTTTGAGAGGTTTGCTGCCTCTGGATGTGGAGGTTCTCCTTGGACAGCAGGGGCTGGGGGCCGTTGATGGGCCGAGGGTCCTCCCTCCCATGCATCCGGGGCCTAACCCGGGGGAGGGGCCTGCCCAGGGTGCTCCTCTCCTCTCCCTGATGCCCAGAAAGCCACGACTGAGAGAGTCGCCGTGAGCAGGGTCTTCCCACCCTGTCCCCGTGGCTGCTTCTCCTGGCCTCGTGGAGCCCTTGAACCCAGGCCCAGCGGTCTTGACTGCTGCCCGGTCATACTTTGTGGCGGGTGAGCAAAGGTCTCAGTGTCGCAAGAGGAAGGGCGGAGCACGGGGACTGGCTCCCTTGGGCTGCGTGGAGAGTTGTTTGGTCTCTTAGCAACGGCTGGGGGAACACCACGTGTGGGTTTTGCTGCCGCCCCACCCCAGAGAAGTCACAAGCCCAGCAGTATCGAAGGCTGGGGCCCCTGCAGAGCATTGGGCACCACAGAGGGTATAATAGCGCATTGGGGGAGGGGTCTGCTATGGATGCAGATGAGTTCAGTGTTGCTCCTGTGCCAGGCAGAGGTGAGGCCATTCATAAGGACTTTAGAAGAGCCCTGCTGGATCAGTCCACTGGTCCATCGAGTCCCTGATCCTGCTCACTCATTGGCCAGCAAGGGATAAGAGAATAAGTCCTCTCGTGGATTAGAAACTGGTTAATAGGTGAGGCTGAAAGGGCAGTTTTCACAGTGGAAGGAGGTAAGCAGTGGGGTACCACAGGGCTCGGTACTGGGTGCTTTTGTTCATTAATGATTTGGAGATGGGAATAAGCAGTGAAGTGGCTAAGGTTGCAGATGACGCTAAGCAGGGGTCATTTCCTGCAGGAGCACACAGGAGCGGAGCTCCGGCAGTAAAGAGCCCAGGAGGCGGGCACATGCAACAAGCCCCGCCCCCTGCTCCCAGCAGCCCTCAGTCAGAGCAAGAAGCAGCCAATTAAGCTGCAGAGCCCCCCCCCCCAAAAAACAGTCCAGTGGCACCTTTAAGACCAAGTTTTATTCAGGTACAAGCTCTCCCTCCTCTGTGAGTACAGATCTTCACGTTCCACCCCCCCCCCCAATAGCTAGCAGTCCAAAACAGTCCAGTGAAGCCTGAGCGGTGGGTGTTGCCTTCTGACACACTTCCGGTGATGTTAGGGGGTGGGGCATGTGCAAATAAGTTATGCTAATGAGCTCTGCACCTCTTTTTCTACGAAATGACCCCTGACGCTGTCAGCTAAGCTGCCATGGGGGGTTGGGAGTTCATTCTGTGTCTTGTTAATTGCTCTTGCATTCCTATCCCTGCTGCTCTGCCTTTGCTGAAACGCTTATCTCTACAGATGTGCAGGAGGAGGTTGTGTTGTCTTGAGGGCTCCTGTGTACCGTGAGAGGCTCCTGGTTCTCAGCTTTAGCCACCTAATGGTTGCCTGACTTATCCCACGCGCGGGAGGGTCCCTAATTGGCCAATGCCATGGGGGTGTGTGCATACGAATACCCTATATCCTGTTATGCTCTAGTGGCTGTGGCCATTCCTAACAGTGCCTGTGTTACTGCATCTATAGCATTGCAATAAAAGTATAACCGTGTACTTCGTTGTTAGCTGTGGGTTCTGACAGACGCTAAGTTATTCAGGGTAGTGAGAACCAGGGTGGACTTTGAGGGACTCCAGAGGAATCTGTCACGGCTCGGCAAGTGGGCATCAACATGGGAAATGAGGTTCAACGTGGGCAAATGCAAAGTGATGCACGTTGGAGCCGAAAATCTCAACTATAAACGCATGCTGATGGGGCCCAAACTGGCAGTAACTGACCAGGAGAGAGATTTTGGTCATGGTAGATAATGCACTGAAAATGTCAACTTAGTGTGCGACTCTAATAAAAAAGGCAAATGCTGTGCTGGATATTATTAGGAAGGTAATTGAAAACAAATCAGCCAGTATCATAATGCCCTGTATAAATTTATGGTGTGAACTCATTTGGAGTACTGTGTACAGTTCTGGTTACCACACCTCAAAAAGGATATTATAGCATTGGAAAAAGTGCAGAAAAGGGCAACTAAAATGATTAAGGGGAAGGAATATTTCCCCTATGAAGAAAGGTTAAAGCGCTTAGGGCTCTTTAAAGGTAAAGGTAAAGGTTCCCTTGCTCGAAAGCCAGTCGAATCCGACTATAGGGTTGCGGTGCTCATCTCCGTTTCCAAGCCGAAGAGCCAGCGCTGTCCGAAGACGTTTCCGTGGTCATGTGGCCGGCATGACTAAACACCAAGGCGCACGGAACGCTGTTACCTTCCCACTGAAGTGGTACCTATTTATCTACTTGCAATTTCTTGCTTTCGAACTGCTAGGTTGGCAGGAGCTGGAACTAGAGACAGGAGCTCACCCCGTCTTGCGGCACCCGGGTCTTGAACCGCTGAACTACTGACCTTCCACAGCCTGCAGTTCAGCGTCTTAACCACTTGAGCCACCGCAGCTTTAGCTTGGAGAAACGACAACTGAGGGGTGACATGATCGAGGTTTATAAGATTATGCATGGGATAGAGCAGGTAGTGAAAGAGGTACTTTTCTCCCTTTCTCACAATACAAGAACTCGTGGGCACTCAATGAAATTGCTGAGCGGTCAGGTTAGAACGGATAAAAGGAAGTCCTTCTTCACCCAAAGAGTGATTAACACTTGGAATTCATTGCCACAGGAAGTGGTGGCGGCTACAAGCATGGACGGCTTCAAAAGGGAATTAGATAAGCATATGGAGCAGAGGTCCATCAGTGGCTCTTAGCCACAAGGTATAGATAGGGACTCTGGGGCAAGTGACGCTCTGTCTTCTTGGTGCTTGGGGGGGGCAACAGTGGGAGGGCTCCTAGTGTCCTGGCCCCACTGCTGGACCTCCTGATGGCCGCTGGTGTTTTTGGCCACTGTGTGACACAGAGTGTTGGACTGGAGGGGCCATTGGCCTGATCCAGCATTGGCTTCTCTGATGTTCTTACATCTGGGGCAAGTGATGCTCTGTCTTCTTGGTGCTTGGGGGGGCAACAGTGGGAGGGCTCCTAGTGTCCTGGCCCCACTGCTGGACCTCCTGGTGGCCCCTGGTATTTCTGGCCACTGTGTGACATAGAGTGTTGGACTGGAGGGGCCACTGGCCTGATCCAGCATTGGCATCTCTTATGTCCTTGTGTCTGGGGCAAGGGATGCTCTGTCTTCTTGGTGCTGGGGGGGGCAGCAGTGGGAGGGCTCCTAGTGTCCTGGCCCCGCTGGTGGACCTCCTGAGGGCCCCTGGTATTTCTGGGCACCGTGTGACACGGAGTGTTGGGCTGGATGGGCCACTGGCCTGATCCATCCTGGGCCTCTCTCTTGTGTCCTTGTGCGGGCCCTCCCCCCCTCAGTCTGTTCCCCCCACACATAATGTTAGAAATCTCCCCTCCCCTGGTCATCTTTTCTTCTTTTCCTCCTGGGGAAGGTGGTCTGGTCCCCTGATCCCGGTTGCCCTCTCCTCTCCTCCTCGGTGCATGTTTTGGAAGGGCGCCGCGGGGAGGGTGCAGCCCAGCAGGGTGCCTCCCCAGAGCCTGGGCCATGCCTTGGGTGGCTGGGCGGCGGCGGCAGCTCATTTCAGCGGCTGCTCTCCTGCCCGGGATAGCCGGGAGCCCAAGCTGGGGTGTGTGTGTGCGCGTGTGTGGATGGCTGACTGCTGAGGAGGCCTCGCTGGCTGGTGGGATGCAGAGCCTGAAGCTCTAGGGCGCAGGAGAGCACCAGCCTGCGAGGGGGCAGGGGGGCTTCCAAGCCCCCCCCCGCAGAGCTCCCTTTGCAGGTGGAGCAGGCGGCCAGGAGGGCTGGTTCCTGAGTCGTTATTCCTGAAGACCACCCCTCTGCCCCAAGGCCCCGTGTGGGGAGGAGGGAGCCGGGCAGAGCATTTCCCTCGCCTGACCCCCATCCCCTTCCCTCTCCCTGTGGCCAGAGTCTAAATTGCCCCCCCCCTTCCGACTGCTGTGTCTTCTTGGCACCAGGTTCCTGGCCAAGGGCTCCACAGGGGAGCCGGGGAGCCAAACAAGCATCCCTCGGATGGAAGGAGGCACCCTTGCCTGGAAGACGAAGAGGAGGAGGAGGAGGAGGAGGAGATTGGATTGATACCCCATGGCCCTGCACTACCCGAAGGAGTCTCAGAGCGGCTGACAAATTCCTCTCCCTTCCCCTCCCCACCACAGACACCCTACTGTGAGGTAGGTGGGGCTGAGAGAGCTCTTGACAGGAACGGCTCTTTTTCAAGAACAGCTCCGACCAAAACTATGGCTTGCCGAAGGTCATCCAGCAGCTGCAGGGAGAGGAGTGGGGAATCAAACCCGGTTCTCCCAGATTAGAGTCCGCGCACTTAGCCACGAAGAAGAAGAAGAAGAAGAAGAAGAAGAGATTGTATTTATACCCTTCCGCCCTTCACTACCCGAAGTGGCTGACAAACTCTTTTCCCTTCCCCTCCCCACAACAGACAGACACCCTGGGAGGTGGGTGGGGCTGAGAGAGTTCTGACAGAAACTGCTCTGACAGAACTATGGCTTGCCCAAGGTCATCCAGCAGCTGCGAGTGGAGGAGGAGTGAGGAATCAAACCCGGTTCTCCCAGGTTAGAGGCTGCGCACCTAACCCACTACACCAGACTGGCAACTGACTGCGGACTTGTCTGGATGCAGCTCCCAGGCCGATGTCTTCCACTGTCCCAGACAAAACAGACCTGCTGGGGTCCCACCAGGACTCTGTCGGGTCGGTTCCCCAGCTGGAGGGGGAGGTGCGTGGCTTGTCTTCAGATGGAGACCGGAGGAGAAGCAGGGAGGCCCCCTCCCCTCCCGCCTTTGGACTCCCCATGGGGGGGGGGGGTCTGGGATGAGAGGATTCTTACCCGATGAGATCAAGGATGGATCCCAGAAGGCTCTGCCAACAAAGCTGGGAGGCCTCTCGTAAAGGTAGGCCGAGCCAAGCTCTCCTTCGCGGCGGTGATGGGGAGCATGCGTTGCTTGACATGCGTGCACAGGCGCCCCCCCCCATGCACCCATTCCTTGTCAGATGGGAATCTGTGGGGCTGCAGAGAAGGTGAACCCCATCGAGCGAGCGAGCTGCCTGCCTGCCTGTCTTGCCTGCAGCTGACGCAGGCCCTTTCCCTTGCAGAAGGGGGACAGTGGCCGGCTGGCCGTGAGCGTCTTTCGGGGTCAACATCGTGAAGCACCGAGAAGGCCTGACCCTGTGGGGAGAGCTGAGTCCGCTGGGGAAACGCGGTCCCATGCAACAGCTGGTGTGCCGGACGGGAAAGGACTCTGGGGGAGCCGCTCCTGTGGCAGACGGGAACACAGCTGGGGGGGGCCGCCCCCGGGGGCGGGGGGAACCCAGCGGGGGGGGGGGGGAGGGCGGCAGGGGATCGAGTACAACTTCAAGACGGGGCTCTGCGGCCATGCTCCCTCTAAGCCAGCGTGGTGTGGTGGTTAGGAGTGCGCAGAGGACTCTCATCTGGGAGAAGCGGGTTAGATTCCCCCACTCCTCCTCCACTGGCACCTGGCTGGATGACCTTGGGCCAGCCGTAGTCCTGACAAGAGCTGTTCTTGAAAAAAGGGCAGTTTCTGTCAGAGCTCTCTCAGCCCCACCCGCCTCACAGGGTGTCTGTTGTGGGGAGGGGGAGGGAGAGGAGTCTGTAAGCCGCTCTGAGACTCCTCCTTCGGGTAGTGAAGGGCCGTGGGGTATAAATCCAATCTCTTCTTCTTCATTCAGTGGCCAACCGGTTTCGTGTAGTGGTTAAGTGGGCGGACTCTAATCTGGGAGAACCGGGTTTGATTCCCCACTCCTCCACTTGCACCTGGCTGGATGGCCTTGGGCAAGCCGAAGCTCTGATAAGAACATAAGAGAAGCCAACGATGGATCAGGCCAAAGGCCCATCTAGTCCAACACACTGTCTTTCACACAGTGGCCAAACATACCAGGTGCCCTCAAGAGGTCCAGCAGTGGGGCCAGGAGGACACTAGGAGCCCCCTCCCACTGTTGCCCCCCCCAAAGCACCAAGAAGACAGAGCATCACTTGCCCCAGAGCCCCTATCTATACCGTGTGGCTAATAGCCACTGATGGACCTCTGCTCCATATGCTTATCCAATTCCCTCTTGAAGCCCTCCATGCTTGTAGCCGCCACCACCACTTCCTGTGGCAGTGAATTCCAAGAGCTGTCCTTGAGAAAGAGCCGTTCCTGTCAAGAGCTCTCTCAGCCCTGCCTGCCTCACAGGGTGTCTGTCTGTTGTGGGGAGGGGAAGGAGTTTGTCAGCTGCTCTGAGACTCCTCCTTTGGGTAGGGAACACTGCAGTCTGTGGGTGCAGAGAAGGGCAGCCTCGGGAGGCGCGTTTGCAGGGTCAGCCACTCACCCCGAGAAAAGGCCGCTTTGGTGGTGGTCACTGGAGCCAGCCAAGAGCTCATCACATCCCCGTGGAAAGAGAGGGAGCCGGAGAGCGCTCACAGCATTCCTGGCACGTGGTTAGCCCATTTCCCTGCCTCCCCTTCAACCCCTCTGGCCCACTCCCCTCACGGCCCTCGTCTCCAGCTCCCGGCCCCATCGACGGGACTGCTCCGTGCTCCAAACCCTCCAGCCCTGGCAGGCCTCTGGAGCCACAGACTGTCCAGGAACATTGGGAGGAGGGGGGACCCCTGCTGCCCTGGAGGCCTGCCGACAGTGGGGGGGGGGCTTGAGCTGAATTGGGCCCCGAGGCAGGGGCAGTGCGATGGTGGCAGGGGGGGGGTGCGCCTCATCTCAGACTTGGCAGGCAGCAATCAGAGGGGGCAGGTGGGATGGAAACCCCCCCCCCCCCGAGGCCAGGGAAACAAACACTTCTGAACGTCTCTTGAGCGGAGTCTGGGGTTACATTTCACCTTAGCAGCTGGCTTTCCTGACTAGCGTGCAGTGCGTGTGAGAAGGTGCCTCAGGTGCACCTGGCTGCACGAGGGACAGGACGGATAGCCGCTGCCCTGAGCAGGGGGCACCATGGGGCGGGGGCAGTGTTTGTGGGTCTGGGCTTGGGCGCTCCAGAGCTGCTCTGCCCTCTCTCGCCCGCCCCCGCCCCAGAGAGCTCTCAGAGGTGCCTTGCCACTGAAACTGAGGCGGTACCCTCTGAGGAGAGCCCAGGGGACGGTCTGGCTATTTTTAAACAAAATGCAAATGCCAGGGTGCCAGGGAGCTGACATATTGGGAGGAGGACCACTGCCTGGTATTTTAACTTTTGGTTCTTACTGCCTGACAATACTCTGTGGTTATCTCTGTGTTTTATGCGCCTGACCTTGAGTGCCTAGCTGTAACACATTCCCCGAGAACTGTCCCGTTGCCGGGGCCCGTTACTTTGGGTGGGCTCCTCCTAAGGCCTTGATTGGCTACGTGCCATCAAGGTACCCCTTTGAACCCAGTATATCTCCCATCCCCGCGCCTTTTCCGTTAGTCTTAACACAGATCCTGGAACGTAGATGCTCTGCCAGTACTGTACCAATAAACTTCGCTTCTGAAGAAGAGAGTTGTTGGATCTGATTGCTGCAGGAGTCTGACATACGGTACCCATGAGCAAATGTTTCAGAGCTGGAGATGCCCTTCCCACTGTTTTCGAAGGCCGGGGGAGCCTTTCCTAGCCCTTTGGGGGATAAGTCCTGGGGCAGTCCAGCCAGCATTTCCACAGAAAACAGGGCACTGGATGGGATTTCCCTTTGCTTGAAAGAAGTCTGTCTTGGGGGTGGGGGTGGGGAGTCTTTGGCAGGCAATGCTCTGTGAGGTGCAGGTGGGGGGAGGATCCGCAGGGTCCTCAAGTGATCATCTGGTCCAGCCCCCCCTCCCCCCCCCCGGTGTCTCTGTGACCAGGTGCAAATGTGTCAGACGGCTGGTGCTCCATGTGCCGGGGGGGGGGGGGCTGTGTCCGGCAGGCCTCAGGCTCACTCGTCCTCCGTATCCCTCACTGAAAACAGTGGGGCGGGAGACCTCTGCTGCTGCCAGTCAGAGTAGGCAACACTGACTGGCCTGACTCTGCAGAAGGCAGCTTCCCCCGCGGTCACGTGAGAGTCTCACATGAGAAGGGAAAGGAGTTTGTCAGCCGCCCTGAGACTCCTTTGGGTAGTGAAGGGCGGGGGGTATAAATCCATCCCCCTCCTCCTCCCCCTCCCCTCCCCCTCCTCCTCCTCCTTCTCCCCCCCACCCCTCCCCAGGCAGGAGGAGGCTGCACTGAGGCTTCGTGTCCACCTGCAAGCCACCCATGGGCAGTGGAGGCCAGGCAGGCTCAGCTCAGCCCAGCTTGGCCCCAGGGCGGGCCACAGGCCTCACGGTCTCTGAGCTGCTGGGCGCCTTCCCCAAAGCAGAAACAGACGCCTGTCCACCGCGCCTTTTGCCCAGGCCGGCTGAAGAGCGGGTGAGTGGCGGGTGTTTGCCCCCAGCAGTTTCCACCACCACGGACTCCACCACACTCCTCTCTCCCCCCTCCCCCCACGGGCAGGGCTGGGGTGTGAGAAGGGGGGAGGCGGAGCAGAGGCCCCTTTCCCAGGAGTGCCTTCGGGGTGCAGGGGGGCCCTTCCTCCTGTGCTCCTGTGGCCGCTTATGGACGGGAGCTGGGTTTTGGGGAG
The DNA here is from genome assembly GCF_001447785.1 of Gekko japonicus. NCBI lineage: Eukaryota > Metazoa > Chordata > Lepidosauria > Squamata > Gekkonidae > Gekko > Gekko japonicus. Next base: position 160,746 of record NW_015164676.1, read on the forward strand.
AGGGGCCTTCCTCTCTGCCGTTTGCCGGGGCAAAGGACTCCTCTGGGTGGGAGCCTGCCCTCCGAAATCCTGGCTGCCGTGAGGAGGGAGCGTGGCTGTACCCTTCCACAAGCAACATGATGCGCAGGACAGATCTGTGCTGGGAAAGGTTCAACCCGTCCTCGTCCTGAGGGGCATCCAGATGTTCTCATTGGAGAACATTCCTGCAGGACGGTGCCCCGGAGAGGCACACGCAGTCGGCCACTTCAGCCCATTCCGAGGCAGGGCAGGGCAGGCGGGCGCAGGGGCCGAGGGGTCTCCCTGTGGCAGGCCGATTAGACACACCTGATGTTTGCCAAGCCCTGCAGCTGCTCCGGGGCTGGTGTTTATTCACGTGCTTTTGCTATTTGGACTCTCAGCTCAATGAGGCGGCTCACGGCTAAGAAACTCTGGAGCACAAATCTCCCCCCAGCCCCCCCTGCAATAACAACACTTCCTCATAAAAAACGCCCAGGAAGTCTCAAAGAATAACCCCAACGGCAAGAGCCAGCTAATACATGTTCCCAAGCACACCACAGCGCACGCATTCATTGTTCAGCAGCGCCAAAATGCTCCGAGGAGGAGGAGGAGGAGGAGGCCCTTCAGCACCCTCCAGGAGATGATGATGATGATGATGATGATGATGATGAAGAAGAAGAAGAAGAAGAAGAAGAAGAAGAAGATGAAGAAGAAGAAGACGACGACGTTGGATTTATACCTGTTAGGATTCTTTTTAAGTAAGTCAGTAGAGTATTAAGAGACTGAGTCCATGGTGTGCATTAAAATATAAAAGTTTACTATCGACCTAACATGGGAAAAAGGTATACAGGATATGAAAATAACAAAGAGCTAAAATGCCTACATCCTTACAGCTAAAAGGTAAAACGAGAAGAGCCGAATGGCGTCTCCTTCTCTGGTCAGAACAAAGAACGGGAGGAGAAGCCAATATGCTAAATACTTGACACCTTGGTTTCCAATCAGACTAGCAAAGTAGCTCCAAAGTTCCCGGGCATCCTATTGTCTAAACAGATTGGTTACAAACAAACATGTGACTTAACAAACATCATTAATCCTGTAAACACTGAAGTGTTTTGACTTGTAACACCCAACAGTACCCCTACCTGAAGGAGTCTCAGAGCGGCTTACAAACTCCTTTCCCTTCCCCTCCCCACAACAGACAGACACCCTGGGAGGGAGGCAGGGCTGAGAGAGCTCTTGACAGAAACGGCTCTTTTTTCAGAACAGCTCCTGAGAGAACTATGGCTTGCCCAAGGTCACACCAGCAGCTGCAAGTGGAGGAGGAGTGGGGGAATCAAACCTGGTTCTCCCAGATTAGAGTCCACGCACTTCACCACGACACCACTACACTGGAAGGGGAGGAGCCTCACAGGGGCTGCTTCAACCAGGCCGGAGCCACGGATCCTCTGTCTCGAGCTGTGGCGGCAGCACACGAGGGGTGTGTGGGTGGCTGGGCGGGGTTCTCCCAGGATGCCCCCCCCCAGCTTTGGGGCTCCACGGCCTGCCTTGGGGGTGGGAAGTGCAAAGGGGCAGGCTCAGCAGCTGCCCAGAGACACAGGCGCCTCCTCAGGAGGAGGTCAGGAGCTCTCCCGACTTTCCGCAAACTGTGCAAAACGGAATGATTCAAGAGGGCTTTCCTGCCCAGGCAAGCGGCTTACACGGTTCAAAATGATTCACAAAGTTACCCAGCTGTCTCTAGTTTGCTGTGGGCTGGTTCATATTGTGCAATTTTGCTGTGGGCTGGTTCATATTGTGCAATTTTGCATCACTTGATGTGTCATGTTGACACTTACGCTTTGCTTCAGTTCTATTTTGAGACTTCTGGTTGGGTCTATGACCCTTGTGGAATCCTAGGAACACAGCCTCGGAAGGGGGCCCCCACAGGCCACCTAGTCCAGCCCCCCCCCCCCCCCCCCGGATTACTCTCTACCTCCCCTGAGAGACAGTGATGAAATGTTGATATTTTAGCGCCCTCTGAAGATGTTTTGGTCACATTTATTTACTTGTTGGATCTGTTTTCATAATTTACTAATGTTTTTATTGGTGTTCACCACCCTGAGCCCCGTGTTTTCAGGAAAGGGCGGTCTATAACGTTAAACTATAAGTAAATAAATAAAAAGAGGTGGCGGTATTCAGAAACGCTGCAGTATAAAGGGATGGGAAGGAAGAGGGGGTGATACTCCTTCAAACAGGCAGATTCTTGACACCGGGCCTTGGGAAGCCTGCAGTTTCCCAGCTGCTCCTGCTCCAGTAAGCAAGTCATCTGATGTGTTCCCCACAAGTCGGGAGCTGAGTAAAAGAGGTCACCGTGACAACGGGTAGTCAGTTGTCCTTCTGGCATCTCAAGGGTCTGCCATCTCGTTCCCCTCCTCCTTTCTCCTTCAAGCCCAGACCAGACTTTGGAGAACTGTGTTGTTCCAGTCAGCTCCCTTCCGTCCACATCCTTTCTGAAGTGAGGCCTCCAGAATTGCACACAATGCTCCAGGTGCATCCCGACCAATGCAGTGTACAGCGGGACCTGGATGTTATGCCTCTACACCCCAAGACTGCATTAACCATTTTCATCACTCCATCACATTGGCTGCTCATATTTAACTTTTGCTCCATCCTTACCCAAAGCTCTTGTTCACACACACTGCTACTCAGAAGTGTATCCTCCATCCAGTATGCATTTCCCTCATTTTTGTTACCGAGATGTAGAACTCGGCACTTACCCAGATGTAGAACTTGGCACAGTTTGGTGTCGTGGTTAAGTTCGTGGACTCTAATCTGGGAGAACCGGGTTTGATTCCCCCACTCCTCCTCCACTTGCACCTGGCTGGATGACCTTGGGCAAGCCGTAGTTCTGACAAGAGCTGTCCTTGAAAAAGAGCAGTTTCTCTCAGAGCTCTCTCAGCCCCACCCACCTCCCAGGGTGTCTGCCTGTTGTGGGGAGGGGGAGGGAGAGGAGTTTGTCAGCCGCTCTGAGACATCTTCTGGTAGTGAAGGGCGGGGTATAAACCCAATCTCTCCTCCTCCTCCTCCTCCTCCTTAAATTGCATCTTATTCACATCTGCCCACTTTTCTCTATCTTCTGGGGTGTTCACTGCTCCTCCCAGTTTGGTGTCGTCATCTGCAGTTCTAGCGAGTAGCCCCTCCACACCCTCATCCAGATCACTGATAAAATTATTGAAAAGTACCAGGCCCAGAACTGAGCCCTCTGGCACCCCACTGGACACCTCCCTCCATTCCGATGAAATGCCACTGACAGCTGCTCTCTCGAGTGCGGCTCTCCAGCCAGTTCCCTGCCCACCGAAACTATCCTACAGACCAGTCCACAGTCCTCTAGTTTACCCACCAGAACATCGTGGGGAAACCCTGTCAAAAGCTGTACTGAAATCCAGGCAAACAACACCAGCCGCATTCCCTCCGTCCAGTAAGCTCATCACTCAGTCAGAGAAGGAAAAGGAGGTTGGTCTGGCTCTTTGGAAGCCCGGCTGCACTGTTGATCGCATACCCACCTTATCAACTGCATCGACTCACTCTGTGGAATCTGCCTCGTGTCCCAGTGAGAAAGGCAGATTATAGACAACATCAGTTTTTTTAAAAACAAAAGTGACAAGAGAATCACAGAATCACAGAGAGTTGGAAGGGGGCCCACACAGAGACCACCTAGTCCAGCCCCCTGCCCAGTGCAGGACCAGCCTAAAGCATCTCTGGCCAATATTCATCCAGCCTCTTCTTGAAAGCTGCCAGTGAAGGGGAGCACTCACCACCCCTCTAGGCAACTGATTCCACCTCTGAACCACCCGGACCGTAAAGATGTCTTTCCTAGCATCCAGCCGATACCTTTCTGCATGCAATTTAAACCCGTTGCTTCGGGTCCTCTCCTCCGCTGCCGACTGGAACAGCTCCTTGCCCTCCTCCACATGACAGCCTTTCAGATACTTAGAGAGAGCCACCGTGTCCCCCCTCAGTCTCCTCTTCTCCAGACTCAACATTCCCAGGGCCCTCAAGGCCTTTTCCTGTGGGGCTCAGCCTCCAGACCCCGGATCCTCCTCGTCGCTCTCTTCTGCATCTGCCGTATCTGTTGCCCTCTCTCAGATGCCTCCCTCTGCCTCTCTGGTGCGCAAAAGCACTGCTCAGAGGTTGCCCAGGCCCCGCCCGGCACGTGCACTTCTGTGCACGTGTGAAAGGCAGAGTGGGCATGCTGAAGGCCTGAGTGCGAGGCTCCTCGCCCCCGCCCCCACCACCCGGAGGGTCACGCCCCCCTCACGCTGCAGCCTTCTGGCCTCTGGAGGACGGGCCCTGTGGGGAAGGGGTGCCTGGAGACCCTGAGCTGCTCGGCCCCACTCAGAAGGTCCGCTGTCTCCTGGGGCCTTCCTGCCTGTGCTCCAGAGCAGGGGACTCCTGGACGTTCACGGCAAGAGTGGGGTCTGGGTGGGGAGCGAAACACACGACGCATGAAGCTGTGCATGAAGCTACGGAGGAGGAGTCACAGACCCTCAGTCCATCGAGGTTGGTGTTGTCCACTCAGACTGGCTACCGCTCTCTGGGGTCTCAGTTTGGTGTAGTGGTTAAGTGCGGCTGGACTCTAACCTGGGAGAACCGGGTTGGATTCTCCACTCCTCCACTTGCAGCTGCTGGATGACCTTGGGAAAGCCGTAGTTCTGACAAGAGCTGTCCTTGAAAAAGAGCAGCTTCTGTCAAGAGCTCTCTCGGCCCCCCCTACCTCACAGGGTGTCTTTCTGTTGTGGGGAGAGGAAGGGGAAGGAGACTGTAAGCCGCTCTGAGACACCTTTGGGTAATGAAGGGCAGGGTATGAATCCAATCTCTTCTCTTCTTCTTCTTCTCCTCAGGCAGAGAAAGGTCTTTCACGTTTATTTATTTATTTTATTTATTTTTGGACTTATATCCCGCCCTCCCTGAAGGCTCAGGGCGGCTAACAATGGGGCACATGTGCCAGAATTAAAACAAATAAAGCAGTCTAAAACAATAAAACAATACAATACAACAACAAAGTGTCAGTGCAAGATGAGGTAGGTCTTGGTCGAATGGCACTGATCCCGCAACTTGTCATCCCCTCTCCTTCCAGGGTCACCTCGCACCCAGATGGAACCACATATCGGTGGTAGTGGTGCGATGCTGCATACCTATCAGTGATGGAATTATAGTGGCGGCGTCTCCTACTCGAAAGCCTGGCGGAAGAGCTCCGTCTTACAGGCCCTGCGGAACTGAGAAAGGTCCCGCAGGGCCCGGATCTCCTCCGGGAGCTCCTTCCACCAGGTAGGAGCCGCCACCGATAATGCCCTGACTCTAGTAATAGCAAACGTCACATCCCTGGGGCCTGGAATTTCCAGGAGTTGTTGACTCCCCCTGGAGATGCCAGGGATTGAACCTGGGACTTTCTGCATGCAAAGTGGATGCTCTTCCACTGAGCTACAGCCACTGAAGGAGAAGCACCCAGTGACGAGAGAGGCCTGGATGAGCTAGGGGGGGGGTATCCTCTGGGTATATTTCAAACCTTCCATGCCTGAGGAGGATGGGGCAGGTAAACAGAGCTCCACTCAGCTTATACTACCTGGGAGCAAATTGCCACCGGCCTTCACCTGAAGCATCCCAAAGGGGAACAGGAGCCGAGCGAGGGCGCTGACGGGGCAGAGGGCTCCACCGCTGCTCTTTGGCAGAGGCCTCTGAGCCCAGCAGCCCTGCCTTTGGAGCCCAGGCAGCCGCCTGCTAGTATACGGACTCAGCAGTATGTCAGGGTTATTAGGAGTCACCACCGCCCTGTGCAAAAGGATTCAAGGAAACAGAAATGCCAGAATGGCATGAAAGCAGCAGCGGCAGAGAGAACAAGAAGAGAACTGCGAAGGTGTGTGTGTGGGGGTACACCTCAGGGCATGTCAAGCCCACACCGGGAGCTCCTTTGCCGAGGGATCGGTCAGAAAAGCCAAACCGGCCTCTGGTTGCCCAGCCCTTCTGGGGCTGATCAAAAGGCAGACGGCCTGGTGACCGAAAGGCCAAACACAGGCAGGGGCACCAAAGACTCACATGAGAAACACACTTTAATTTCAGCGGCAGGAAGAACTCCGAGTGGATTTGGGTTGGTGGGATTCGGGAAGCAGGTGGGAGGGTTAAGGACAAGACCGTGTCCGTCCAGAAGCCCAAACAGGTAAATTCTCAGTGCAGGGGGGGGGCGGCAGA